>NC_142522.1:14763229-15053229 GCF_964205215.1 Stylophora pistillata | reverse complement strand
CACAACTCCAGCAACGTTGATGTCTCCCATTTCTGCAGAGTGTTGCTCTTCGATATACTTGCCTAGAAATTGCAATTTGATAACTCTTCTGACGAATGAAATTGCCCTTTGACTGTGCTCTATGTAGAGTTATGTAGCACACGGTTATCACACGTACAAATACTGCTTTCCCGTGACAGAAACTTCTTATCTTTAATGGAATAAAGTGCTTAAGTCGATTCATGCAGTGAAACAGCCGACCTCTCCTGGCACTTCCCAAAAATAACATCGGAACTGACTATGTTTGGAGAAGTCTGTTTGTTAGAAACGCCAACAAATTGTAATACAACACTAAATGTGTGTGGACCGAGTAGACCACATGAGAAATATATGCAAAGACGATTTAAATGCTAAAACTAACTTTGGAGGAGCAAGGTGAGACGACAGACTTCAATTTGACCCTGACATTGCTAAATGCACGTGAGCAGATCTAACGCCTTTATTTTCGCTGGATTGTACACAGTCATTTATCCAACCACATTTAAGACTTGGACTGGATTGCTCGAGGATTTTCAGTCATCCTCTATCAATTTGCGTGAAAAAGACCGGTTGGAGAAGGTTCGTGCAGGTGAAAATAACTAAGTTGTTTCAAGATGGGCTTAAACGATTATGAGTAGCGTTCAGTGTTCAGCAGTTTCTCTCGTGATCAAGTTTTGCGCTCGAGGAACTGTAGCACTGCGCATGTGTCAAGTATTGATTTCTGACGTCTTAGTAAAGTTGAATCTCTAATCTAAATAATGGTTTCAAAAACAAAAACTACTCGTAATATTAATCAAGTTAAAGTTGAGATGAAACACTTTTGGATAACATTTGTGAGAAAACGCCATGAATAGGAGCAGAGTACAATTTGTAACACAACAAACTAATGATTAAAACTAAGTTCAGGAATTTTAAAGAGGATTTCCTGTACTTTGACCTACGTGAAAGCCAGTTAATAATTACTTCTGCCACACTGATCAATGTTTACATGACATATGCAACGTTGAAAGCGCCGCTTGATACACTTAGTTGGATAAAAGAAAAGAAAATTTTGTGTTACACCAAGTAGAGAAATAGCATTAAATACTACACAGGTGTTGATATAAGGTGGTACAGACAGATTTAGTCAACCACGTTATATGTTTTGATATCACTGAAACCACCTCACTACGTACCCCCTATTGTGCTATCTTCTGTACAACTTGCAAAATACACAGTCTATATAATCTGTCCTACATTTCAATTCTACTTAACGATCAAATCGATCATGAACACGAGATTCCTATTTCTCGCTGAGAGGAGATGAAGCATTTTGTTTGCATGTTGTGTACCGTCGTTATCAAGGCTGCCGGTGTTTTTTTAAAGTGAAAAATAAAAAATCCAGATTCTTGGGGTTTGATTGATGCATAACAGTACGTCGACTGGGCTTGAGCTTTGATCTGTATACTTTATTTACATGATGATGTACTTTGTAAAACATTTGATGTTTAATCCTCTTTAATCTCATCTTAATTTCATCATTCTTAACGATTTGATCTTCTTAGCGGTCTTTAATCTCAAGTCCGTGTGAAGGTGATGAAATAGACACTGCACTGATGTTCTTTTTTTAAACATCCCTTGATGATGGTTTTCACTGTAAGAGTACAAGGAGGGGGGGAGGGTAGGGTAGGGTCATAGAGATGTTTGAGGAGCAAAAAAATGATCATGATTACAAACAAAAGAATAAACTTCAAAATGTTTCCTATAGACAACTGTTCTTTGTCCTGTGCTGGAAATCGGTCTATACTTATCTAATACAGAAACAAAAGAAGTGCTTAATTTAAAATGTGAATCAAATGGCGGGTAAATAAACTTGTTTCAGCTGAGAATATGTTTCTCTAGAGAGCTCTAGCCAGATAGTAAAGCTGCTATGTTTGTATTTTCTCGTGTTACTGATCACACGTTGGAAGATACGCAGTAAGTATGTTCAAGTCGAAGGAAAAATCTTGAGTCAACTTTTTAATTGTTTTCTTAATCAACTATACATAATGATATTCTAGCAGAGACAGACAATCTATATGTAAAATCGATACATGTTTCGATAATTAAACTTTTTTCAGTGACATTAAACTAAAATAGCTCCTGTTCTTAATGGTGCTCTATTTCACTAACAATATCTTTTCTTATGACGTCAAGCTACCCTACATACATCAATGCTATAACTAGAACTTTGAATGGATGAATCAACACAACTGCACTGTATCTCTCAAATTTTGTTGTCTCAGTAATCTTTCATAATAAACTTTTCCTCCACTGGTTTCCTCTGGTGTTTCTCCTCGTCTTTCCTAAAGGCCTTCAGGAAATCATACTTTAAAGGTATAATTTCCCGTTCAAACAAGTACTTTGCCAAGAACGAAACCGAGACAATGGTAGAAAAAGAAACAATCATGGACAAAGTACGGAACGGAAACAGCTGACCCTTAACCTCGTCATAAAATGGATATTTAATGAAGGCTGGGAAACCAATTTTATCTTCCCCTCCCCCCACGCGCAGAAAAAGGCCAAATATGTACCCTGCAATGGAGCCGTAAGTGTTGGAGGCTTTGAAATAGATAACACAGCACAACTGTGGGAATAGTATCACAAACACCAGGTCACTGCACAGATGGAATAACACGTAGATGGAACCAACTGACAGAGCCATGGCTGTAGCGGCCGCGCCAACTCCGAATATGGCAAAACGCATCACCCACACAACTTCTTTCTCGGAGGCCTAAAAAACAGAAATATCGAATGATACGTTTCAATTTTGTTCATCTTAAATTGTTATCACCCAGGGGACATTCTTGGAGAGAGGAACTTGAAATTAGCCCCCTTAAAAATAAATGCAAGTAAGTAATGCTGAAGTTCCCAAATTTTTCAAAAAAGGGGTTCATGCAACCATCGTCTTTTTGTTTCCCCATCGGCCAGCGTTAAGTCTCAGAGGCAAAATACGGACGGTATCCTTTTGCGTTACATTCAGAACTGAGTTTGCTACGTCGTAGACTCTCTAGTATACAATACATCCCGCCGCTAATGCGAGGACCTCGTCGAGTCCCTGGAAACTTATAGCTTAAGCACTGAGCCTGGCTACAAAGCGCTTACCTTCTGTCTAAAGATGAGTTTGTAAATGTTATGGGCAAACATGGAGCTGGCTGAGAGCATACTGGAATCAGTGGATGACATGACAGCAGCAGACACAGCACCCAGACCAATGAAGGACACAGCTGTTGGTGTGAGATACTGAAGTACCATGGGAAGGATCAGAGTTTTATCGACATATACTGAGGCTGTTTGGTTGGTGATGTTACCCTCAGGTGGTTTGTAGAACGAAGTTTGGGTCCAATCTAAAGGAAAAAAATTCAGACTTGTAATCTCGTAATCAGGTAGGATAAACTTACTAATGAAAGGACCAATGTGATTGAATTTCCTCCCTTTTGGAAAATAAGGGGCAATGTGGCCTTATGGACTGTTTGATTGCGGATGGAAGGAATGAAATTATAATATCGCCTCTTTTAAAATCAAGAGTGTAAATGGTGCTGTCAAAGAAGTGCCCCGAAAACCTCAAAAAACAGGTACGCAGGGCAAACATGTGCTACTAAGATCACATGGTGTGTGAACTATATTCTCCAAAGAGTTCGTTTCTTCAAGGATCGGGAGATCTTTTCAACATGAAGACTAGACGGTTTGTGGCTTCGACGGCATTTATGAACTTAATGATCTCTCTTCCTTTTCCTTGCGGCAGTTCTGCTAAGTATTTGTATTTACGATATTTAGACGGGCTAGCTCAGTTCAGCTTGAAGGTGGTTTAAATGGGGGCCTGTTATATATAACAAGGATACCAGACCACAAAACCTGGAGTTGCGTTCCCTACTCTTTGCTGTAAGTGTGTGGGTTCTTTAACGTCCCCTGCTAACCAGTACAGAGAAGATGCAAGAGGCGGGGCCTACGGTTTTTCGTCTTAATCCCAGAAGACTAGAATGTCTAACCGTTTGCTGATATCATAGCAAAGGCAGCACATTCTCCTCAGTCAAGACCATGAGTGTTGGTCCGGCTTAAACCCTCGACCTCCCGTACGGCAGTCCGGTGCTCGACAATATGAGCCAACCGGGCGGCGTTAAAGTATTACTATTTTCATTTCTGCATCGCGATTTTCATCAAATGAAGCATTCCTCATCTCCGTGAAATATATCTTCGAAATAAAATGTTGGAATAACTTAAACAGCGATAAGAAATACTAGAACAGAATTTCTTGTGGTAGAATCCAAGTAGATTCATGAGAAAGGACATATGTTGTCGACAGAGGAACTTCTGCGTGGTGCAAATATTTCAGTATCACCCCTACATAGCGGTTTCCGTCAAATGGAGTGTTTTTCACCTCAGTTATAATCTCTGACAATAGACGGTTCGAATTGCGCAAGCGAAATAGACAAAAAATTTGCTAGGGATAATTGGTAAATATCCATAAAGGTGAAAAAGCGATAATTGTTACTGCATCACGGACAACAGTTTCAGTGCTAACCCTTTCGCTTCCCAAAATCAACTCTACCTTCCGTTACGTCATAATCATTGCATATTATGTAAGCAGTCAATGATCAGAGAATTGCATTAAACTCCTATCCCTCGCCAGCGAAAGTAACTGATTGAAGCCCAATCCCTGACCAGAAAGAGTAAAACGTATGTTTTAAAGTTACCTGTTGAGGCGCCGATGGCTCCGATGAGTATTGCAGGAACAGCCATGAACATGCATCCAAAGGAAGCGTTCAGAGACAATATACGAGCCTTTCCTGGTGTCTTGCACGACAACACACGCTGAAAGTACACTTGCCATGGAAGGCCACCGCAGATCTGGTCAGTAAAAATGAAGAAACAAAATGAGCACTAAAACGCAAAAGGGCGTGCAAGCCCGAATAATGAGAAAACGAGCGTTGTTTGTTTCACTGCTACAATCATGGACTATGGTAAAAGGTTAGCAAAAGCGGAGCTTACCAGTAACATAGCATAGTCCAACCATACTCCAATCTTTGCTGTAGGTATCTCTCCAACCCATTTGCTGGAATCTTTTGTGATACTAGTCACTGCTTTGTTAGTCATGGCGAATGGAATACTGAGCCACTAGTAAGTGAAGAAGAAGCAGTATAATTAAAACAAGGGAAAATGTCTGTAGAACGAACACAGAATGAAAGTATGATGAAAAACACATTTTTGAATAAATCACGATTTAAGTTCCTAGCTATGAAGCATCAGCCGATCGGCTCAGAGCCAGCGTCAGTCACAGTAGTTATTAAAATCCTAAACCGTCTTCATTACGTGTCCTCGTGTGGTTTTAAGAAAAGACTAGGTCTAGGTTGTAATAACGCGCATGTCACAGAACAGAAGACTGCTGACCACACTCACCAATCCAACAAAGATGCAGATGAGTTGTATAACATCAGTGTAAGCCACAGAGTACAGTCCACCCATTAACGTGTAGAAAATAGCAATGCACGCAGAAACAACCACAGAAGTGAAGCGATCCAAGCCGATAACAACACTCACAGTGGCACCAAGAGCTGACAAGATGGCGCCAGACCAAAATACTTCGCCCAACAATGCTGGAATGTATAACAATCCACCCATACGTGGACCGTACCTTTCCTGGAAAGGGTCAATCATGGTGATGTACTCTCTTTGGCGCATGATCTTGGCAAAAAGTAGTCCCCCTGATAGTAAAAAGTAATTTTTTTTAGAGCCTTCAGAATCTCTCATTTATCCAGGACGACCCAGTGATTTTTAATCGTATTTTTAATGTCTAGAAGATCAACATCTAATATTTCAAGTTTTAAGCATGTTGTGAGGAACTCCATAATGATTACCAACTGAACTGGTCAAATTATGGAGAAGTGAGCAACTAGTTTAAAATTTTTCTTTTTTCTATTCATCTTGTTATTTCTAACTGTATACATTTAGTTAGGTGGTCTGTTTGTGTTTGGGCTCTTCGACTCTATTACTGATAAATCTTAGTGCATTTCTTTTTTGTTATGGTTATCTTATTTTGTCCATTGCCACTAGATTATAATAAATAGGCCAGTTTTATAAATGTCAGATATCAAGATGTCTGACCTAAACGTGAATAGTCAAATAACTAAATAACTAGCAAGGAATCACCAATGGCACTTCGAAAAAAGTGGATTGTCATCAACTGAATCGACATTGAATTGGAATTTGAAATTTTTTTTTTCAATCTAATCTGGGCTTAGATTTAGCAGTGATTGAGTCATCGACAAGTGAGAACAGTTGAAACGACTTAATTCTGTCAGGCCCAGCCCACCTACGCCCTGCTTAAAGTCGTCGTCCTAACCGTAACGAAGAAGTGTATGTTTGATCCCAATTGTCGATTCAAACCATTTGCAATTCCATGGACAGTAGTTTGGAAATTCTCGAAAAAATCTTTCAGATCCTTTGATAAAACTCCCTACCTCCGAATTCGCTCTCTTACTTACCTAACCCCAGGCTAAGGGCATAGCCCCACGGAGCCTGGGCCCAGACGAGACCTTGGTCTTTATCAAAGAGTACTTCCGCTGTACCATTGATGTATCCTCCACCGACCCATGTTGCTATGGAAACAAACAACTTGTCAGGTTTGCAAAATTAACAATCAGAAGACTTTGAGACCTACGTTAGTTGAATTATAAGGGAGGGGAACTGACTCGTGGAAAATTTGCAGGAGCTTTGTTTTCTAGTTCCCTGAAATCCCCCGAACTCCCTTAAAGACATCGCCAATTCTCTGTTTTGTCCTCAGTAGAGGACTTAGAGATGTGCGTGAGTCAAATTAGAAGATGGTGAACCTATACGTGGGAAATTAATGAGAGTTATGATTAAGACAGCTGAATTACCTCGAATTGTCCGAAATGCGTAGAACGGCTCTCTGTTCTTAACCCACTAAATTTTTTTCAGAAAAACTCCCTAGAACGTGTACAATTTGTAAATTTAAGATTGCAATAGACACTGAAATAAATAATTATGGATTGTAATTACTGTTTATCATATAGATGTGGATGAAATACCAGGATTTTTCCTTTTACTAAAAAATCATATCTTCATCGCGCGCAGTGAAGATACTATTTTTATCTTTCATGTGTGAGGATATTGGTGTCGCCATGGTTACTAACATGATCGGCCGATTACAAGAGAGCTTCCCACTCAGGCGCGCCGCCGGTTCTTTTGAAATTTCATCAGTATCTATAAAATAAACAGAATTCGTGCCGAAAGTATCTCTCACGAGTGAGTGAAGCGAACGAGTAAAAGATATTTACAGCACGAGAAGATAAAATTCGTATCCCCGCGCGGCCATGTAATATCCCTTATATATGAAATGAGTGCAACTCACAAAGTTGACTTATGATGAAGAATCTTTTGACTTCCTGTTAATGTACGAGTCTGTTACAAGAGTTCTCCCCGTAGTCAATTGTGAATGAAAAAAATTGCATTTGTGGCGAAGAATTCGGAATTTCTACTGATTACCTGTCAAAGTAAAGGTGCCCACAACCATCCCAATACTTCTTCCTGCTAACATGGTCTCTTCCTCATTGTCCTTTCGCCGGCGAGCAGCCCATAAACCAATGGCAAGAATGAGCAGGTAAAACAAAACAATCGATACGACACCAGCAACGTTGATGTCTGACATTTTTGGGTAGGATCACTTTCTTTTGGTCTGCTTTCGAGAGAAAATAAGACGAGTGCACTTTTTTTGGGAATTCCTACTTACTTATAGAACGAGCAGGAGGGCCTGAAGGGAAAAATTTGGCTCGAGGCCATCACGTACGGACCAGGCGTAGCAAGGTCCGTCCGTCATGACAGCAAGTCATACATTCTCTAGCTTGTCCGACCTTAGAAAGCGCTTTCAATGAGCATTTGACTGGCCTTACCTCACATGTCGTAGGGCCGCACGGCTTTTTTCTGGCTACTGAGCTCATGCTGTTGCGAGCTTGTGCCGCGGTTTGTTTTGTTTGTTTTTTAATGCGCTCGCGGAGCCATGCAGTTTATATCTTCAAGTATTATCATAGAAAACATAATACTACAGTATGAGTTGACAATGTTTGACACACTAGACTAGTTTTTCGCAAAACAAGTTTGTTACAGATGGCATATCAACATCGGCGTGTTTTATCAAGATATGAATCACAAGGGAAGTTTTGGAGAGAAAATTGCTCGAGGCGTAACCGATAGCAAGTTGAACTTTTTGTATGGTATTTTCTAATGAATCAAACCTTTTGAGAAACGCAGTGTGCTGTAGAAATCGTTTTCCTCTAAACAAAGCTCTAATAAAACAAGAATTGTTAAATAACTTACTATCAATGAGAAAAAAAGGATAGCTTGTTTTACTCATAAATCAAGACCTAAGATAAAAATAGGCATGCTCACTACAAATGCAAGAGTTATTTATATGGGGAAGGGAACACTGTGCAACTGATGTTTTCATTGTATTCTCCAATGGAAAATCATATTACTTTACCTTAATGGGGATACAAAAACCTTTCAACTGATTTATCTAAAATAACCTCGAAAACAGGAACTTTCTGTTTATCATCTCTGCATAATTAAAAAAAAAAAAGAATTAAAACTGCTTTGGTGCCACCAACGCTTACAAACGCTCATCCCCGGTTCTCAGCCAGAGACAATAAATCAAAATTATTCAGACACAGTTATTAGCGTCAAAAATATCATGCTACATAATTTAACTATGGCAAACAAACCTAAACCCTATTTCATCTCCTATAGACCCTAAAAATATCTCCGTCATTGGAATAAACGAAAATACACGGAATGAAGAGGGAAGGATCGTATTTCAAAGCGCTTCGCTTTGCCATGACAACGTGGGCTTCTTGGCTGAATGTTACCTATGTAGAAATTTTCATTTGTGTGTAGAAAATGTATGTGAGGGTTAAATGTAAAATTAATTTTTATAGTAATGTTTACGTGACAAAAGTTGTCGTCCAAAAGTTATGCCGCTTTTTATATTTTCGGACACTCACCCTTCTTAAGACCCGATTTCGAATGCACCGTTCTCCGTATCCCGTTCGTCATTCCCTGTTCCTGTCTCTTTTACAAAACCCTTAAAAAGCCAGAGTTTGCTTTTGGTTGCGCCTCAAGCAACTCAAGCAACTTTCCATGTGCTTCATATCTCGATGAAGCACATGAGAAGTGAAAATCTCGCTAAAAACCTTACGATAGCAGTCTGTGGAAACCCCAATTTATATGAAATACCAAGAAAGATCATACCAGGCATTGGGAAAGATCCAATTTGTCAGAGGAGATGCTCAACTGATGTGGATCTAGCAATTTTCAGGGAATGAATAGCTCTGAAAGTGCAAGGGGAAATCTAAGGACCAGGGAACAGTGACAGTGAGACAGTGGGTAACATTGCGAAGGGAAAAGATCAATCAAGTGATAACATTCGGCAAAGGATGAAAAAACAGGACACATGGCTAAGGGTGAGTCATTTGTTCTCGATCTCATTCGTTGTAACACTCGGAGTAGATACACGTCCAAAATGCGGAAAAAGTGAGAGCGATTCGTTGTTGGTCTCTTCTTATCAGGCAAAAGCGAAACTTGTGTAAAGATTAAAGAGAACTGTCAGGACTTGAATAACAACCATTCTGTGCATGTCATAACAGTGTTACTATAGATTAGACTAGCATACCGTGCATGTACTTAACGCAGACGCACGAGGAACCTTCATACTAATTTATATGAGTCTCTGAGTTGTTAGATTGTTGTTGCGTTGCACCGCTATATGTATTTGATTTCGCCTTTTATTTACATTTTTTCAGTGCATTGCCATTGTGTTACCATGAAGAAAAGGAATTAAAAGCTACAAATTATGCAGTTCAAACGAATAGCCTAAAAAAATCTCCCTTATTCGCTCATTAATAATAATAGCATTCTATTTCACAGCACTTGCATTTATACTCGTTTAAATTAATAAATGGGAAATATGATTGTAGAGCGGACTCGGGGGAGGGGGTGGGGGACTTTTTGTAGCGGTGAATGTAGCCAAACAATGAGGGTCCGCGTTCCGCTGGAAAAACTAAGTGAGATTAGATTGAACGAATCTTCTTGGAATCTAACTTAAGGAATCCAAGAAAATGTTTCGTTATTCCGTTCTTCAATTCTGCATATCATTATCGGCGTTGTGAATAGAAACAATGCAACAACTGTATTTATTTTCCTGTCATGGTATTGTATAAGCAAAAATCTTTGACAACCTGAGCACTGATTTGCTAATTATAAGTCACCTGTTAATCGATCACCTCATAACAAAATTGCTTAAAATAGAAGTATCTCCGTGCATCCTACTTGATCCAGTGTTAGAATGTCGGATTTGATGAGGAGTAACTATTTTAAGAACAGTTATGCAGCCTAGTGACGGCCGAGACTGGCGCAATGCCTGTAAACATACTTAAATAAGCAAACATAATCAGGACTTTGACCTGCGCTTTGAATCTGTGATTATTTCGTTGAAACTGACCCTTTTAACCGAATATGCGGTTAAGAGTTAAGGATATATAAACTGTCTGTTTCAGAAATGCAAACTTTTCTAGAAGAAACAAATTCAACTCGAGGAAACTTAATTGATTTGATAGCAGCACGAGATAAGGAAACTTCATTCTTTGAAATACCGTTATTTTAAAAAAAAATTGATTTAGCGGTCACTATGATAACCAGAAACTCACCTTGAAGTAGTCAGCTATTAATGGCACTGAACAGAAATAAATTGTCTAATTAAAATATCGACCAATACAGCGAAATTCACAAAAACAAGCGACGACGTTATGTGATCCTGTTCAGGGTGTACTTTGTTTAAGGCTGCCTCGAGTTGCATAACCGTGACTTAACGCATTAATTATACCTGCTATCTCGATAAGTCTTGGAAAGATCTCCATTTACTTACTTCTCGAAAACATCTTAGTTTCTTAGTCAGGAACAGATTTGTAAACGTTGAGTCGAGCGTAAAGCTCTCGATTAATGCAACTATCGGTATGCCCGGACTCAGGGTCCTCGTCGATCTATTGATAGCCGGACCGGATGAGTGACGTTTTACAAAACCGTTTCCTTATCATTATGCGTTTTTCTGAGTTGAAAATGTTCACAGTGTCCTTAAATGAAAACTTAGGTAGTGTGGGTTATGATACAGACTCTGAATTGAAGCACAACTCACCTGTTGTAATGCGTGCTTGTTGTCGCAGCTGCTGTGGGAACAAAGCTCTGAAGTCGGTAACCAAAGAATGCATAAAGGCAAACGTATGATTGATGAAATAAAAAACGTTTGTCTTGTCAAAATTATGTTTAGAGGTCATTCGCGCAGTCTTGACTCCCGACGAAAGTTCCCAGGAGGGGGTGTACACTTTAAGTGCGACGGAAAAAGGAGAAAGATATACGTCCGAACTGAATATAATACACAAGAGAATTTGAACTGATTTAATCGGTACTATTGCATGCTTTCGATGATTTCCTTAGAGACAAAATTAGGGACGAAATGAACAATCAACAAGGGCAACAAGTGGACGTTGGTATCTAAGCTTAACACGAAACCAGAAAACTGATTCCGAGTAGAAGCGCCCCCCCCCCCGGGAAAATTGTGCGGGAATGATACAATCAGCTACTAAGTTTTATTTGGCTCCTTTTCAAATTTTATCAGCCGAAAGGCGAGATAAGATGCAGGTTTATTGTGCACCATACTCAGCTGTCTGCCGGTTAAGCTTGAACTGTAGCTAGCTCAGAAGAGTTTAAGGTTATCTTTACTCGTATGCTAAAATGTTATTTTGCTGGAATAAGACATTTCTACAGCAGAATGAAATCTTCTTCTAAAAACAACTTCTATTTATAACTCGGTATTGTTTTCCTCAAACAATCTTAAAGTCCCGAACGTCAGTTAATGGGCTTTGTTTCGATTTTGTTGCGTAATAGGGGTGTTAAGCACTTTGTCTGAGGGAGGTATGGGTCGAATTGGGGGAACTTTCCGGTAATCTATTTTAAATGTGTATCACGCCTCGATGAATAACAAAAATTTTCAGAGGTAACTAAGGGACGCTTATTGATACAAAAGGTGACAGCAATCAATTTTGGGCTAAAAAAACCCTCACTCAGCGAGTTCACTTTGTTTGTTTGTTTTTTTTTAATCCGCGCTAACGTGGTGTCGTTTTCAACGAAAGCAGTTGCTGAACATTCCAATTGGGGTTCCGATCACTTTAGCCAATAGTCAACATGAACTACAAGAAGGAAGAAGCCGACATCGACGGGCAGCGAACTTCTATCCTAAAAGTAAACACGAGATTTAAAATCATACTTCCTGGTCTCAATAATAAGGGAGGCCTCTAGAAATATGCCAACGTACGTAAAGCCATTGAGGATTGACAGGTTGACACGGAGTAACATTAACCTGTTTTATCCCTTGGGGCATCAGTGGATTTGGTGCTCTCTTTCTGAATAGTACTTAACTTGTTTTAGATGTATCAAGCGATCACAGTGGGTTAAAGCACGTGAACAGAGCGTGTTAGACCATAGCGTGTTGTTGTTGTTCAAGCTTAACAGTCTTAGCTAGGGTCAGATGAATTAAGCTCGAAAATTTAAGCGCTATACTTGTGATGGTCACCCCTGAAAACATGGCACTACGCCGAACACTATACTCAAAACATTTCATCATGCTCAGTTTAATAATTTAAAATAATAGCTCAACCCTCTTTCCACTCCTGAACTGAACATGACCTGCTTCAAAGTCACATTGTTATAGGAGGCGACTGTTGTGATGTATAATCACAGATTATGCCAGGGCTGCTTGCAGCCTGCAGTATAAGATGGATTATACGAAGATAAAGGAGACGAGTATAACAATGTCCCTCCCGCTCCTCCCCTTTGCCTCTGGTGTGGATATTGGGTCATGTTCTTATTGGGTATAGTTTAGTGTTAACCTATTGTTCCCCCCTTTTTTTTTTTCTTTTCAGCTGTTTTTGTTGCAGGAGTTTCCTTGTTTGTTGCGTTGTTCAAGTTTGAAAGCCTTTTTCCGCCACCGGCTCTTCTGGTTGTCGCTCAATAAAATGGCGATGGGATGGACTCGGCACTATGCCTTACAGAATGGTGTTACTTTTATGTTAATTTATGCATTTTTTGCTTTGAATACGCTGTTGTGGTTTCAGTTTAGAGCGAAATAAAGTTGGTAACACATTGTTATACTCGTCTCCTTTGTCTTCGTATAATCCATCTTATACTACAGGCTGCGAGCAACCCTGGCATAATCTGTGATTTCTTGTATCGAACCCAAAAACTTGCATCAGCGTCATTTCACTTCTGAAGATCTCCATATTATTTAAGATTCGGCAGCAAAGCTTTCGTTACATTCAATAATACTAAAGTTTGTGACTGGCCAAAGGAAAAACTCGCGTTACTCTCTAAGATAGCACGCCAAATTTATTACGATTTCAATGTGCTTATTCCCTAGCATTCGAAAACTGTTACTTATTTGCGTCCTGTTCTTAAAACGATAACACTGATTTGTTGTCACAGTTGGTTCGGTGTAACTGACTAGTTTTGGTTCATGACAACTTGATCACTTATTAGCTCCGGTCCGTTGTATCGAGAAGTCAAAAGTAAAAGGTCTGCCACAGATTCATATTTTAAAAATGTCTCCGATATTCAAGGGTCAATACGCTCTGTTTTCCTCCATTGCGTATTTCTCAGCACCTGTTTGTTTTTGTAAATCATATTGCCTAAAGCAACGAAGGAAATCAAACTTCAGTGGTATAATTTTCCTCTCAAACAAAAACTTCAGAGAGTACGACACCACAACAATTGTGACAAATGAAACGATCATAGCCAAGGTACGGAAAGGAAACAATTGGCCATCCACGTCATTGTAATACGGGTACTTAATGAGCGGTGGAATACCAATTTTATCCTCCCCTCCCCCAATGCGTAGCACCATGCCCAGTACGTAGCCCATGAAGGAGCCATAAGTGTTGGTGCCATTAAGGTAGATGACACAGCAAAGCTGCGGGAACAGGATCACATAAACCAGGTCACTGCACAAGGCCCACAACGAGTAGATAGACCCCACTGCCAGAGCCATGGCTGTAGCGGCCGCGCCAACTCCAAATATGGCTATACGCATCACCCACACAACTTCCCTCTCGGAGGCCTGAAAATTAAGGTTGTGCCTTTAGTTGAGCGTTGTTACTCAACGTTTCACACATTCGAGATGCTCAGGTAGGGAGGGATCAGACAGACCTGAATTTATTACGTCTTCATAAAGGCTGTTGTTTAGTTTCGTTGAGCGACACTAAGCATCAAAGGGGGTAAGTATCTAAAGAAACTGATGCTGCGTTGGTGAAGGGTATTACAAGATAATTTGGTTTTATCAGATAAGATGGGAGTGCCAATTGGCCGACGTAAAGAGTTTCTATAGTTGATGGTTCGAACGTTAGCCTATCGTCAGAGCAGATAACGACCAAGCAACAGCTGCAAAGGAAACAAGAATTCATAAAGACGTTTGTAAAATCGCTAACTTTTGTAGAGAGAGAAGCTACTAGGCATTTTATGCCGTACACATTTTCAGATGCCTCGAAGATTTTTGCAAGACAAATATCCTCCACTTATTTGATTGGTCTCAACACATCTGCTCAAGGAAGGTTTGACGAATTTCAAATCGTCAGGTACGGAAGTAGTGTTCTGAGATCGTGCTTAAAAACACTACCCTAGAAACTAGAGATCCCAATAGAATAATCCGCAAAGAAGCCATATCAAATCCAAGAGACAAGGATACGATACTGAAGACTTACTTATGCATTTTCAGTGGGAGATCATAGAAACATTGCTGTGATCGCATACTGTTATCACTTACTTTTTGTCTGAAGATAAGTTTATAGACGTTTCGAGAAAACATGGAGCTGGCAGAGAGGATGCTGGAGTCTGCGGACGACATGACAGCGGCAGACACAGCACCCAAGCCAATAAAGGAAACAGCTGTTGGTGTGAGGTACTGAAGCACCATGGGAAGAACCAATGACTGTTTAAACTCGGCCGTCTGATTGGTGGCATTACCAGACGGCTTAAAGTAATCTGTCTTGGTCCAGTCTAGAGTGAAATCAAAGAAGATTTAGGTATTTCGTTGATGAGTTAACTCGATAAAGCTATAACACATTAGTTGCTTTAATAAGACCAATAGGCCTCATCACAACTTTTACTTAGTATGCTTGCTGAACTTCGTTGACGAGATATTTCAAATTAACATTAAAGACCAATTCATTCAAAACGTTGGCAAAATTGTGGTTTTTCTTGTATCTGAAATGTACGAGCATAGACTCTTGTCTAAAAAGCACATGCAAATTAAAGCTAAAAAGTCATGGAAGATGATAGAATATTTCCTTCTTGAGTAAGGAATCAGGTATTTACCTGCAGACCGACCAATCGCTCCAATGAGGACCGCCGGAATAGCCATTAGGATACATCCGAACGAGGCTGCGAAGGAAAGACCCCTGGCCTTAGCTGCTGTTTTGCAGGACAACACTCGCTGAAAGTAAACTTGCCATGGAATACCACCAAATGTCTGCACAGGAGATAAAACACATATCACTCTCGGAAATATTCGAAAACTTTACTGACAGGGTGTTCTCCAAAACTTGCTACGAGAACTGGTAGCTTCCACGGTAACTTGATTTGAAAAGTGGGACCTCTCCCGCCCCTTGTTTTCCCGCTTCTCTCCCTCTCCCGCCCCGTGTTCTCCCGGGCTCCCGCCCTCCTGTCCCCCTCCACTTAACAGCCGTTAACTCAAGCCATTTCAGACTTAACCCGTTGACCCCTATGAGTGACTGGCGTCAAATTTCTCCTTATATTGTCACCCCTGAATCACGCATTAGGGTTACGAGAATAAAGGAAATGATCACTAGAAGCTCTTGACTGTCTTCCTCGTCAGTACCTTAGAAAATGTATACAGAAGAGTATGTAAAATATACATACTGATGTTATTGTCACCCCTGAATCACGCATTAGGGTTACGAGAATAAAGGAAATGATCACTAGAAGCTCTTGACTGTCTTCCTCGTCAGTACCTTAGAAAATGTATACAGAAGAGTATGTAAAATATACATACTGATGTTAGGGCGCAAAGGGTTCATAATAATCAAGCACTATAAAGTGTATGTCTAATCAGATCTTAGTCTCATAGCTGTGGTATACATCAGTCAGTAACATTACAAGTGTTTCGATATTATTACTGCACCATTATTTATGCTACGCTCGGGATTAGAGAGTATAGGAAAGTTGGGAGTGTTACTTGTTTGTGTCTCCCTATTAGACTCACTGAATAACTAGAATACAAGGCAACAACACATAATAGGATAGACGTTGTCGGATTTTGCAGGAAGAAGGAAGGACATTTACCAGCAACAACGCAAAATCGAGCCATACTCCGACATATGTGTTGGACCATTCACCAACCCACTGCGTGGATGTGTCTGAAATACTGCTTACTGCTGAATGTGTCATGGCGAAGGGAATACTGAGCCACTGGAAGGAAAAGACCGAGGAGGTTAGTGCGCAAAATGTCCCAAACACCCACGCCTAACGGAACAAAAACAGCAGCACAATGACGAAACTGGAAAGATCTTTTCTTGATACATCGAAATTTTTTTCGTGACAGACAAGTTTCAATAAATGTAATATGTTTAGAAATAAAATTTTACAGGAGCTAAAGGAACTCTGTCCATCTCGAATATGGAGTCTACAGTCGTAAATTTGGTCATCTGCAGCCCGTGACGATCTTTATCGTCCATACCCATCCCCGTTCCTTCACGGCCTCATCATCCTTCATTGGTGTTGATGTACCCTGGCAAATGATTACATCAGAGTATCCCTCATTTAAAACAAATTTATCCTTCCATAAAAATGTAAGGTCATATGACGTAGCTCCTTGAAGCCGCTGACTATACTCACCAATCCTACGAAGATGCAGACGAGTTGGATGACATCCGTGTAAGCGACAGAGTATAGTCCACCAATCAGAGTGTAGAAAATAGCGATACAAGCGGAGACAATAACGGAGGTAGTTTCATCTAGGCTAATCACCACACTGATGGTGGCTCCAAGAGCTGCCAGGATAGCTGCAGACCAAAATATTTCACCCAACAGAGCAGGAATGTACAACAGTCCGCCCATGCGCGGACCGTACTTTTCTTGGAAGGGATCAAGCATAGTGAAGTACTCTTTTTTGCGCATGATTTTGGCAAAGGCCAAGCCACCTTAAAATTAGAGGAACATCACGTTATACCGTTCTCCGCCGGGTTTCATGTCATTGCACCCTAATACATTTCCGCCACTTTTTCGCGATTGTATGACTTATTTCTGTGGTATTCCTCTCGGAAATGATAAAATTAGAGATCGATTCACGAATCACACATTTGCACATCATCAAATAAAGAAAAAACAAGCAATAGGATTGTCTGAAACGCGCAACAAGGACGTTAGTCGCTAGCCGGCCACTTCCTTCCCAAGCGAACTTGCTCTCAACTACAAGCTTATCCAGGGATGCTTCAATGGTCGTGTACTAAGATTTGTTTCCACTCTAGTTCCGTTCAATGATGTTTTTACAGTGTTGCCTTTCTTTTTCCACTCACCTATAACCAAACTCAAAGCATATCCCCAGGGAGCCTGTGTCCAAACAAGACCTTGTGCTGTGTCAAACACCACTTCTGCTGTACCATTAATGTATCCTCCGCCCACCCATGTTGCTATTGAAGTAACAAGCACGTGTATTTAGCATCTTAAATTTTATTAGGGACCTTAAGCAGTCAGGAGGAAAACACCGAGAAAGATATCGATTAAAAAATGAATTGATATTTTTAGTTATAATTTTGCAACCGTCTCTTATGGCGCCACACATCAACCTTAGCATAAATGGAAACTGAAATAAATTGCCGTTGTGGATTTCGTTCTCAGACCACGCAAATTTTGGTGATGTTACGTTGTTGTTTTGCAAAGGACGACTAAGAAGTGTACCGTGTTTTAAAAACGTACGTGCTGAGCTATTGTTCTGCCCATTACATCTTTGTTTTGCCACATCCTCGTTGCCGTCGCCGTTGTCGACTGTAGATTGCATCTTGTTTTGTATTTTAGCTATTTTTGTAGGTTGTATCTGGCATGTGATAAAGATGTCTTAATATACCATTGGTTACAAGAAATTTCCTCTACTGGCAATTTATAAGTTGTATATAAACAAACACTAGCTACTTGCGATTAGAAATTGAAAGTTAGCAAAACAGATGGAAACACTTAAGGAGTCCCTTACTCAGTGTAGGAAGCGTAAAAGATTCGTGCCAGTTGGTAGCGGAGGATGAATAGGATGTTTCGCGAAATGGCGCCAAACTATGAAGTTAAAGGGCCTGTTAAGCCTCATACTCAAAACGAGTCTCTACAATTTTAAAGAAAGGTGGATGAGCTCCGGAGGATTCGTGTAATTTTCAATTTCTGGTCGCTGGTAGCTAAAATAAGTTTGTTAATTGTTGCGTCAGATCTTATTTGCGGCATGAAGAATCATGTGTTCTTTAATGTACTTTGGAAAATGGAACTGCTACCATTTAAATGGTGTCACACACACCAAAAAAATGAATAATTGGTTAACTTTCCCAAGAAACGTCTTTAGAAAGAGTAAATCAATATGTAACTGAAAAAATAAAACAAACAAACACGAAAACAAATACTTGATAAAAGAACAAAAAGAAATTGGGACAAATCGGTCCTGCAGAGATTAATAACGAGCCATCAGATACCGTCAGGTGTGAGCAGTATTAGTTCAGCTTTGTCATTTAAATATCTTATTATTACAACCGCTTTCACGAAGGAACCCGAGTATGAAAAAAATAATTTCAATTCTCTTTCCTGTCGGAACACCTCTTTTACCTGTCATGGTGAATGTACCCACAAATATTCCGATACTTCTGCCGGCCAGCATGGCTTCTTCTTCACCTTCCTTCCGCCGACGAGCCGCCCACAGGCCAACGAGAAGTATCAACAGATAAAACACAACAATGGATACCACACCGGCGATGTTTATGTCTGCCATGTTGGCTGAAAGGTGCAAGTGTACGGCAAATGAAAATCAGTCTAAAAAGTTCAAACGATGGAGACCTCATTGCACGTCTTTTTAATCTTAATGAGCAAAATACTTCCAGTCGGCGATTTTCCTAAGTTTCACTTGTTTTGAATGATCGGATCCAAACTTCACGGTATATGGCTGCCAAAGGAACTCGGGAAGTTTCAAATTCATTGGCGACAACCTAGTGAATTTCTCTGTAGCAAATTCTAGTTCTGTGAAGCACGTTTATCCTCTCGGTATATCAATTTCTGTTCATCTGTAGATTGGCCTGGAAGTTCACATTGCATTTATGACCAGCCCTTTGAACCAATCACCGACAAGCAATAAATAGCCAGTGAACGAGTGAAACTTCTCCCGAGTAGAAAATGACATATCTTGATCGATTCTTGTTCTGTCGAAACTATTAGTGAAAGGGGCTCCCACACGTGGGAGCCCCTCTAATATTGCTTTTTTACGTTGAAAAGGTTAATAAGCCACAATAAAATCACAGGAGATCGCGAAATTCGGACGCTCATAAAACGTTGTTTATCACGAAGCATCGCCAAAAAAGAAATTTCTTACTTTGGTTTTTTTTTTTCGCTGTAAGCTATGGTTCAAAAGCTTCGCGTAGGAAAAAACTGTATCCAGAGGAAAAAAAAATATACTCCTTCGGACTAAAGTGAAAGAAGATATACTAATTATTGGCGGTGAGAAGCTTATGTCCAACGGAAATTAATAGAAGACAAAGTACTTTTTTTATCTTGAAGATGATGAGGGGGAGGGTAGAGGAGATTGTAAGATCTTGTAATCAGGTATTCAAGAGTGTTTAGGTATAGGGGAATCCTTGTTTACAATATTTGCCTCATTAGCATAAGCAATTCAGTTTCTGGTGGAGCTAAAAATAAATCAGTTCTGAATTTCGAAAGATCGAAGTACGATTAACTCGGCCGATGAATACGAGCCTGATGCATTGAATACTTTTTGTGCAACACGGGTTTAAAAACTCAAAATTTTACATAGAATATATGAGCTCATGAGCGCTTTTGCCACCCAGAAATTTTGCAGTTTTTGATGGACTATTTCTCCTTGAATATTCCACCCAAAGAGCTAAAAATTTCACCATGTACTAAGGTTTTCTAGCTCTTTAGCTGCCTGAAGTCAAATTGTAGCTAACATGCTTCCTTCTTTCCGAAAAGCCGTATGCAAATGAGCAAAAATGTAAACAATGACGTCAGCATGAATCCGCCTATTAGGAACTTCCATTATTGCACAAGTAGATTTTTATACCTTACCTGAACAACGAACAAGACAAAACTTGAATGACCTTAAAAAGGTAATCAAATTTGAATTAATAAACAATACAATTGTTCACCATTAAAATTCCCACTGATGCCAATTGAATTTTCAAAACCACCAACAAACTTAAAAATTGAAAAAAAAAAAAAAAAAAAAAAAAAAAAATTAAGACATTGGTCAGTTGTCTGAAAGAATTTGCAAGCTACATTATAAGTTCCTGGCTGAATGGGAGCAGTTCATCCCCGGTCAGCGAAAGAAAACTCTGAATAATTCGGTACTGGAGAGCATGAAAATGGTCTGAACTCGACCCTCAGTTCACTTCGTCACCTCACACCTTATATCAGGAAAGGAAATTGGAACCGTATTTATTGTTTCTGTCACTTCAAAGCCATTCAAACTTAAAAGCATAACGAAGCATTTTCCGACAAATTATTTCGACTCGTGTTTGATTTCAATCATGCAAATTTGGGTTTATTTACTCAATAACAAAAAACAATATTAAACAAAAGGGTTCACTCTAAAGTAAATCTTCCAAACGTTGAATCTTTTCAGCATTGCAGACAAATTCAAGACTTCACTGTCTACACTACGACGGGAGATCCCTAGGTTACGTGGGCAGAGTTTCCGAACAAAGTCAATCATGATAATTATGGCTTTTCGTAAATGCGATTACAAATTAAAACTAATGAAAAGGTCATTCTGCAATGGTAGTAAAAAATTTGATGTAAATCTATTTTTAGTTGCGAGCCCTTGGTCAATTTAGTTTAAATACAAGTTCAAGTGTGAAAAATTTATGATTTGGCATTTAATAAACTGGCCTTCACGTGCTGAAGCGAGATCATTGAGCAGTGAATATTGTCATCACGCTTTTACAAGCGTTCAGCTCCAGAATAAACATGCGTGTGAAAGGACCCTACTTTTTAATAATATTTAGAGATCGCTGGACCGAATTGTATCAAATATAATCCGTAGGGCCTTTTGTCACCAGGAGAGGTGATGGAAAGAATTAAAGATATATCTATTCAAATTTTGCAACATGGCAGGAGTGGAGTTAATGTTCACAAGTACAATGTTAAATTTCGAGTAGATCGCTTGCGAAAGGACGCGAATAGAATCTCAGAATTAAACACACTATTATGCCAACGTAAATCATCTCCGCTTTACACCAAAAGTTTATGAAAGGTAAGTTCAGTTCTTATCAAGATCCACAATCATGCGTATTGTTATGTAGCGAGAGCATCCCTTACTGTTATACCTCCATCGAAGAAAAAAACAAATAGGCAAACTAGCAAAATTCATTGATAATAAACAGCCTTAAAAGAGATTCAAGCTTCACTGAAAAGTCATTTACCTGTTCCTTGGAGGCTCTTAATTTGCTTCTTAAAGTTAGTATTTTTTTACTGTTTGCAAAGATGCAGCTCCACTCCTCTCTCTCCAGGCTATATATTAGCATCCACGCCTACCCACCGGGGATCCCACGGGACTACCTTCGTTTTCACCTTATTTTACTTGTAATAATGATTTGACAAATCAAAAAAGGCCAAAAAGGTTTACAAACCTGATCAAGTTTTGCTCCTTACGAAGACTCTTTGTTTTTGATTTGGACGTGACCTCTATAAGGACTGTGCGCTATGTCCCTCCCACGCAAATAGCAACACAGCCAAGGGTCTGGGAATGAACATGAGGGAACAACTGTCATGGCGACTGTGGTGGGCTCTGAGAGGATGTAAACATTAACTTTTTCCTTTATAATATTCTCGAAAGCCTCTATGATTGTGAAGGATTTTAAACATTTTCGCGTAAACTTCAACTTCTGACGCATCCAAGCATTTCATGCTTGTCTTTTGGGGATAAATAAATGAGATCTTCCACTTTCCTTGGAGGTCGGTCGTATGAGCAAAAAGAGGACTTCTTCAGAGCTTCAAGCATACATCCAACAGCGATATGAAGATACAGCCTTTGCTATTCACCGCACACGACAAGCAGAGAAAAAAAGAAACTTAACTGGGAATAGAATAAGTCCTTCAAAAGTCCAACAAGCGTTCGAGAATATTGCAGAGGTTGAACGCAATCATCTAAAAGTCGGATCTGCCGAGACTCAACCTGTTTCCGCAACGAACGTTCAATCGCAAGTCTGCATTATCATCTAGGGTCAGTTGACATTACCTCAATTCAAACCAACTGCAAGTGTTTAACAAAAGAACACAGGCATTTTCAGGAAACCGGTGGATTGTTTATGTAGGAAGTAATTTCAATGATAAGAACTCAGCCTTTTATTCCTTACAAAGTGACTGAAGTTCTTCGGAGACAATTTACCTTTGCTGTTGACCTCAAATTATTTGAGTTTAAATATATATATACATATATATATATATATATATAGAAACATCGCACATTAGAATATACAAATTTATATGATCGGTTTTGAAGGAAGATAGTTTACTGCTCAGAGGTCGTCGTTTGCACCACATTCCTTCATTCAATTTCCAAACACGTGCTTATAATGTGGGACGATTTGGATTTGCTTGCATTGCGCTCGTGTGTAAACTCTTCTACAAACACTTCTAGAAGCTTTAGAGTCCATTCCTGGATTTTAAAGGCTTTAATTTTATGACAAGCAATCTTATGCCTAGAGTTTGTCCTCTTTCTAACCAATAAAACCCTCACGACTTTCCATAACCAAAAGCATTCCTTGATGAACGATTGTAAAGTTGGTTTAAAATAACTAGAGTGGCCATTGAATCAAAGAAATGCTTCTCTTGTCCTCCTCAGAAGAAGAATTTCGAGCAGTTCCTCCAAGCCTGGAAAATGATGTTGTGGAATTCTATGACTTTCCCACTTCTCCCTGCCCCTCCTGTAAAAGCACAGTATACCCCAATTGAGGGAGTAATTATTGGTCACCAAGCATTTTACAGTTATACGACCTGATAACATATGGCTAGGGTACTCACAGCAAGACTATACCTTTAATGTTAGCTTGACACAATTTAGGACCTAGAAAACTACATAGAAATTGCATGATAGCATCAAAGTCACTTAAATTGACTGGGGTGGAAATCCAAAGGGCTTATACAAGTGGAATGTTATATTGCCAAGACAAAGCTGAGTTTATCACCTTCTAGACTATGCGGGGGCAGTAACCAACAACTTGTCTTAATTTTTTATTCAATGAAAATACAAACTCTTAAGATAGGTATTAACCAGTGTAGCAGGTGCTTTTGGGGGCTCAGGTAAAAACAAGGTGGTGGAGCCACAAAAAACAAGGAGCAGACCTTCTTACTACTCTTCAGGTGCTGCAGCTTGAAACTCTCTTGAAACCTTGAAACCTATGCAGCTACAACTAGCTGCATAGGTCAGCCTAAAGGGACTCATGGGGTATCTCACCTAACAGTGGGTCACCAGTCAACCAGTAAACTGACATTTGGCCAGTGGTTGACCAAAGCTCTGATTAAGATGATGCCTCACAATTACCCAACCATCAGCCCATGTGTCAATTGACAACTGGCTGAAGAATTATGTATTGCCCCTAAAGTAAGCATGATCCAACTTCTCATACAACAATTTCTCTTCTCAATACCACTTTAATTTTGACCCTCCATTTTTGCATAGACAATCCACAATATAACATAAGGGTGCTTTAATCAACTTTACATAATAATAATATGAAACATTAACTGAATGTACTACAACTTAAGTAAATTTTCTTTCTACTACTGGGAAGACTTGAAATTTGGCCTTGATTGACAAATACTCTCCAATTATGATATTTGCAAAACATGTTGAAAGAAAATTTGTATATATACTTAAAGTGAGCCAATAAATTATCAAAATTTTGAACTACCATTGTAGTCCATATTCTAAACATAAACAATGCCTTGGTCAGCAAGAATTATTATTGCTAAGGAGCAATGTAACAGTATGTTAAGCTTCCCAAAATTCTTTATAAGAAAAAACACGTAATCTTTGTTAGGATGTTTTAAAATTTTAAACTTATCAGTCAATTGCAGCTGATTTTATATTGAAACAAATGGGAAATTTGTAAATGACCTTTTCAAAAAATATTGTTTGCATTAAAAACTAATGAAAATTGATCAGAACAGGTACTGGTAAAACAAAACTCTAAGTGCTGTAAAAGCCTTTGTCTGCTGCCTTTCAGATTTGTAAAAACATAATGCAACAGAGAGTGCTCTTTCTTAGCAAATATCTTTAATATAATTCAATTGTTTTGCCATGCACACTGTTGACTAGTTTAATTTGCATGTCCACCACTCCACATATTTGCAGTCACCTTGTAAGCAATGAGATAAAGAGAAATAGTTTTACAACCACTTAATTTTCTTCAGCTCTGAAGACCAATATGCCAGTAATCAATATGGATAAATTAATAAAAGGTTTAAAAGAGCTTGAGCATTAAGCTGATAGCAAACTAGGCAATTCTTTACACCCATTAAAATAATTGGGGAAAACAGCTTAGTGTGCCCAGTGCAGAGATTCTGATTTTTTATTTTTGCAAGTGGGGTTAAGAAACTGCCCAAATTTGCCTTGTGTGCCTGCTCCTTGAAGGGCCAAATCACATCAACTCTAAGGCTGGCCAAAGAAACATTCTAGATCAGTTCACCTGTTGTTAGTCTCCATAAATATCAGTGATCCTAGAGTTTTCACAATGCTCACACTTGGCATACACAGTATTTCCCAGTCCTATTTTAATGGATTAATTACAACACAACAGTAGACCTAAGGCTCTCCAAAAGGGGACTTATTCCAGACTTGTTGAAAGCCAAGGAACAAGTGACCATTTTCCTTCTTCGCAGTAGCCTAATTTTAATGAGTACTGTAAACAGTATGTATTCCTTCAGTTGAAAAGCCTACACAACCTTAAGAAAGGAAACCATCTTTAAAATGCTTATTACAAAGACAAATCCAACATTTACTGAAACTATTTCAGGCTTTTTTGACTAACACCACCTGTGTCCATGGTAGAGCCATTTGCATAGCATTTATTTTTTTTGCCGTGAGTTTGAGATTTACTCAGGGGAAGGGACAGGAGGCATACTTATGAGAGGTGAGTACAAGGTTTTAACTAAATCAGTCACATACTCACTGGTTCTATAATGAGTTCTTTATTTTATGCTGTATCTCCTGTTGCAGTATCTCAATCTTTAATTCCACTTCCTGCAGTTCATCAACACTGCCACCAGTGGAACAACCATACATCAGTCCCTGAAGAATGCGCTTTCTAGAAAGGAAATGAACTTGTATTTTAAGACATGATTTGTCATTAAATTTCAAACTACACATTTTTATTTGTTCTGCCATGACAAACTGTTTGTCTGAATTTCACATTAAGTATTACCCCCCCCCCCCTTTAAAAAAGTTGGTTACAAACCTTCTAAACTGCATAGCTTGCAAGAGAAGCTTAATTTCATCAATGCCCAGTTCACTTTCAGAAAATTGATCATCAGAACTACTTCCTCCTTCAGAGCAAAGCTGTTCCTCCTTCTGTGGGAAAAAAAAAAAGGCAATTATAATTTTATTACGGCCAAACAGTACTAACAGAACAGTTCAATTCTTGTTGTTTGGGTGATTTGTTCACTTGCTGGAATGCTACCTTCTGGTTCTCCTGCCCTTCTGTTTTTGAAAAGTGGGCATCCCTCTGAACTAAAATAATTATTCTAACAACCTTCTTTAAAATTGTTAGGTTAAGTCTATTAAAGATCTGCTCCTCCTTTTTGCATTTATTTTGTAGGATCTTGATCAATACACTTCTTTCTTTGCAAAGTAGGTAAAGTTTGATGCAGTGAGTGAGCTCTAAAAGAGCAGAGGGTCCGGAAAGAGCAGGTGGAATGCAGTAGTCATGCTTCTGTCAACATGTAAATAATAATAAGTTAACACTATCGCTTGAAAGAAGACCTTTGAAGTCCAGTAGTTTTCTCCTTCCTTCTTGAAACATTCTATTTCCTTTACCAAACTTGGCAATAGATCCTCTGAATGATGGTCAAAGATCTTCAAAATCTCTGGAAGCCTTAAAAACAATAAAAACATCTTTATGGTCATGAAAAGTCACATTTGCATTAAGCCTAATAAAGTTGTGCCGAAAAAAGCCTTAACTTGGAAAAACATACTATGTACTGTAACCAACAGCCCAGCAATCAAGGCAGCTGACAAAAAAAAGTAATTGAAAGGAAAAGAGAAGCCAAATAAAAAATGTTCAAATAAATGTACCCTTCAAATTCGTAAAGTGTGACATAACTTCTTGCTTCATCTCCATCCATGACACCTGGGACATTCCATCTGAAATGCAATATTACATCAATGAGTAAAGGAAATAAATTCAAAATCAAGATGATAAAAAGCAAATAGAAACTCTAAGATAATGTGAAGAGTATCATCTGTCCACAGCATAGTGAATGATAAATTTGAATATCAAGTCGCTATACATGTGCTACCAGTTCAACTGGACTCAAGAATAACAGAACCAGAATACTAAGAGGGTGAAGGAAAAGTGCAAAAAATATTTTTATAACTTTCCTTTCTAACCTGATGAGTTCTTCAAATACTTCCTTATTCTCTGAACAAGAAACCACCACCTTAGCAACACTTTTCTTTTTCTGGCGAAGCTGAAATATGATAAGATTGGTTAATAAAGCATTCAATGTACCAGCAACGTGAATATAACAGATTGATAGTACAAGTCCTAAATTTATGTTCAGTGCAACACTGCATTTAAAACCTCCTTCAAATGACCAATGTTTTTCCTCAGTTCAGATTGTATTTTTGTGTGGTATTAAAAGGTTAAACACAGCAACCATACATTGAACAATGAAATGCTACAGGGGTTGGATAATTTCCTTACCATGGATCTCAGCAGATCACTATCCCACAACAGAGCTGAGATTTCTGCACTGGTGAGGTATGGTTTACTTTCAAAATTGATGATGTGAAAGGAATAATCATGAGTTATCTTCACCCTGAAACAAAAACAGTATACAAAGTGTTGACAGTTTAAACTATCCTCATAATTAACAATACCATGTAATTGTTCTCAATGAGGAGTTGTCCAAAGATTTTGAATAATTTTCAGGGAGTTTTCGCACTGTTTATTGCACAAAAAATAATATAGATTGTTTCTCCATGACACAGACATGCTTTAACAACAAGGTGTACTCTTTGGCTGATTGATATTATACACTTGTGGCAGGTGATAAGGTCTACATCATTGTCTTATGTTACCACTAACTTGCCCCTCCCAAATGAATTTATAACATAACCAAAGTAAAGCGTGCACTCTGATTGGTCAATTTAGCATCCCCCATTTGCCCATGGGTGTACGCTGCTGACATGAGCAAATGCAAAGACTATTTTTCCGCACGCGCTTATTTTTTCTGGTCAAGTAAGATTTGTTAAATAAAAGGGAACTCTTTAGCTACAATGTATCAATGCTATGTTATAAAACAAATGGTAAACACCACAGCGTACACTATTGAGTTATGGATGCACTTGGGAGGTTTGCCAAGCACTCAAGAAGCTAGAGTCGCTCTCTGCTATCGCCTCGAGCGACTCTTATGCTTCTTTCGTGCTTAGCAACCTCCCGTGTGCATCCATAACTCAATAGTGTATGCTGTGGTGTTTACCATTTTGTTAATTAATAGTTTTATAATCATGCATAAATAATGTTTAATGATGTGGATAACCTAAAAGTTTAAACCTTTTACATAATATGTACAAAACACATTAATTTACTTTAAAAGACTAACAAAATAGCTGACCTTTTGACAAGTAAATCATATTGGCTGTTGGGTGAATCTAGGTCCAACTCTTGATTTATTTCTTCTATGAAATCCAGTTCATCAGCATTCAAATGTGAATTTGCATGTAAATCTGAACTGTCTAATCGGTAAAGAAAAACAACACTATCATTTCCAAGCAGTGGTTAGGGACAATAATTAAGGGACAAAGAAAAGTATAGCGAGAAGTAAGTTGGAGAGATAAATAATTGTCTAAAAGAGCATTCAAACTATACTTCACCAGCAATATTGACAAATTATTACCAAATATCAGGGTTATCAGAAATTTTTCAGGAGGCTACATTTTGATAAAATAGGTGGTCAGTGCTGGAGGCCATGGTGAGCACTTGAAGCACAACTGTAATTTAATTTGAAGCATTCAGAGAAATTTTTCGAAAGGTTAGAAACTCTCTGCCATCTCAAAACTCTGTAAATGATGCAACTTCATAAATTTTAATGGTGGATATGTGAAGTAAAATCTCTGACATGAATATCTCAGTAACTTACTCTGGGGGGGCTGTGCATTTGTTTGCATTAACTGATCTGTGTATAGAGACGACTGATTCAACCAACTGTAGGCAGAAAAAGAAAACAGGATTTAAACAGTTTACAATTTGTAGAACAACAGGGAGCAGTAAGGGGAAATACATAAACAATACTCTCAAGATCTGCTCTTTTTAGTTATCCCATTACATGGAGTGAATCATTGCAACAAAAGTTTTGGCCTTGACTCAAGACAAACTAACAGACAGACCAATCTTAGTTCAAAACACCAATGAGCCAGCTATATGATTTGTATGCAGTAGATTTTATATTCAATACTGGTAATCTCTGTTAATTCACAAGAGTCCTGAACAAAGAAAATGATTCTTGCACTCCATTAAATTTTGCAAATCTCAATCTCTCTGCTATTATTTTACCTGCTTAAATCCTATGGGTGAAGGGTTTTCTTAATAGTACTTGAATATGTCATAATTATCCCAATACACTGTTGGTTGAAGTGGATTTAATTCAAGAAAAACTTGCCTTGCAATATTGAGTGGGTAAGATGTTTCAATCGATACTGGGAAGTCTAAAAAAAGGAAAGGAAACAAAAGTTAAAGTAAGTAACTGATATAATTGTGCATATCTGTTATGAATGATTTCCACTTTCCCATGTCTTTTAAACCAAATAATTAAAATTTTAGTCTCCATTGCAAAACATATGTGGCATCCATATCACACTTTTAGTAAGCTAATGCTAACCTCTCAATGTACCACTTGCAGGGTTTGTACACTTTTTCAGGCCAAAGATTCAAGGACTTTTCAAGGACTTGCCAGGACCCTACTTAGAAATTTCAAGGACTTTTTGTAATGAAAATTTTACCTCAAAACCAAGAAAAATGTTTCCGTTAACATCTATGTTTTGGGTTTACCGGTGGTGCAAAACAAAAGCAGATATTTTTCAATGTTGTTCAATAAAAAATCAAGGACTTTCAAGGACCCAAAATGAAATTCAAGTACTTTCAAGGCCTTGAAATCGGCCTCCTGAAATTCAAGGGTTTTCAAGGGTTTTCAAGACGCGTACGAACCCTGCACTTGATAAGCAACCTGTTTAAAGTGACCAATATACCTGAGATCATAACATGACATAATTATGCAATCATGTGAGCCACACAAACATTAGGGTTAGGACATAAAGGAGATGTTAAGTTGACTTAGAAGGGATATTTTTCATGTGAATTTAAAATTTGTACATACATGAAAAGTTCTACAACTCATCCATGTGGTTTTGCAGTTGCTACGTGTAGAGTGATTATTATGTCTAATTCTAACCTGGCAGCAAAGAGCAGTTACTGGATGATGCACAAAAGGAAGATACAGCTTGCTGTTGTAAGTACAGTTGTTCTAGGCTGAGAACTGAGAGACCTGGAGCTGGCTGTGGCTGTGCCTGCGGCTGTGTCTGCTGCTGCTGCTGCTGCTGCTGTTGTACCTGCATCTCAGCTTCTCTGTCATGATTCTGAATGAAATGTTCAACGAACTGTGAATACATCACAACAAATAGCCAAATAATGTTTACTTCACTTACCACTATTATATACTTTATTATTTATACATTCTGCCCAGAAAAGTTTCCTCATTCTGTGATCTCCATTCAAAGGACCACCCTGGGTGTTACACATTGTCATTTGTAATGTTTTCACAAAATATACTTAATTTACTACCTGTCCAACTGGAGATGAAGATTGGGGAGATTTATCAGGAACAAAATCAGCATAATCTGCTTTCACAAGTTCATCATTGATATGAAGGTCTTCTGGAGCATTAGTGTCGCACAAGCAAAGGCACATTGTACCTTCCTGTAGGATAAAAAAATGTCTTCAACTACCTCAAACTAATAACATTTCAAATGACCAGGGGTTGTCATAGGATAGTGAAAGATTTATTTCCAAAAATAGCTGCACCCCCATAGTGACAACAACTTGCAGACTAGTCAGAAACTGTACTATCAAGAAGAAACTCTTGCACTAGGTTCGCTAAGAATAAGATGTCTTTTTACCTTAAGAGGACAACTGACACAATTGGAACTGCATTTAACCACATTCCAGCATCCAGGCCTTAAAAATGTTTATTCTACACCTTAAATAAATACCACACCACATGATTGTCACTTCTTCCAGGACTCTGCATTAAAAATATTCATATTTTGTCATACCAGTATTTTTACCTTAATACCACAAAAAAGTGCTACCAGCTGTTTATAGTTCTTTGTCAATTGATAAAACTTATGGGTGGAACCAGGTGACCATTCTTTAGCCTAAAACAGAATCATAGTAAAAATCGTAATTTTATTTGTATTTAAATGAACAAATTACTTTATATCAAGAAATCTTATTTCCATCAACAAAATTGTAACTGGAGTTCCATAATTGTGTAGTGACAAATTGCTTTAATTCCTTCCCTTTGCAGGGGCTTCATTAATGTTTTCTGCAGGAGGGCAACTGGTTTTCACAGGCGGGCAAAACTCTTTGAACTGAACTTCTTTTTAAGATAAACTTTCCTCCAGACCGTCAAATCAGGTGGGCAAAACCGTCCTCACAGCTGGTCAATTTGCCTGGTGCCTGGCCCTTAATGAAACCCCTGCACTATGAGTGAAATGTAAATACAAAAAATAAACAATGCGTCATAACATGTGCGCAGTATACAACAAGTCCTTCGACAAGTTGCTGGAGAGTGGAACCTGCAAGATTTGGCCAAACCCACACAATGATACACAATACTCTAACAACTGCAAAATCCTACATAATACTCAAATTCTGTGATAAAAGTTTCTACAAAAAGATGTTCTTGACAGTAAACACTAACTTACCCCTCCAAAAGGTTGAATATGGGCCAACTTACAGGTAAGTCCCTGTGCTGGAAGTTTCATAAATTGTGACCTGACAACATAAATTAATATGTTGTTAACACATTTTTCCAATTGCCTGCTTGACTGCAAGTCTCAGGTGTACTGAGTGAGAGAAGTACAAAAATTACTGCAATCACATGCATTTTTCAACTAGAAGTTATGAAATGAAATGAAAAACCTGAAGCAAGTTTCTGTCTACTATGTTTGGCCCACCTTAGCACTCGTAGACTTGACAATGGCAACCTTGCGTTATTTCCATAATCCACATAGAAAACCTGTTGAAAGCATCACAAAAGAGAGGTGTAGGAGTTCTTAAAGCTAACACAAAGAAGGTAAGGACAAGGTACCTTGGAACTGCTGATTTCATATGAATTCATAGATGAATTACATGTACATACACCTTATTTGATGGTTTAACATAATTATAATGTGTTTTGAAATTTTGCGAGTTGCGCAGTATTTTTCTAAGCCTCAAAGGGACAAGGAAAAATTTTAGCAATGGGCAAAATGTTCTTGTATTATATGTTAAACCACTGAATATAAGATTTAATATTGCACTTTTGAACTTTTTGTTTTTGCTATATATGTGAAATACATCCTGTGGCCTAATCTGTGCAATGTATTGATTGCAGGAGTATGTAAAAGACAAAAGCAACATAAATGAAAACATTTAAATGTACTTTGCGATCAACAAAAAGATCTGAGGTACTTATTTAAATATTTGTTTAGTCAAGCCTAAAAAATGTAAAAAAAAAAAAAAATTGGATTGTTTAGTGCAATCATTTTGTTGCTCTATATTTTTGCCCTGTTCTACAGTGTAATACCATTGCATATTTTGCATATTCTCATGACCTAGCTTGTTTGGTAAAATGAGGTAGTAGTGGAATGATAACTACACATATTCCATGTAGTAATTAATCAATAAAATGACCGATGGCAGGAGAGTCAATATTGGTAAAGCTACAACTGTATTAAAGACGACAACTTAGTTAATTACTTCAATTTAATTTGTCTTGGTATTTCTGCAGATTGACATTCTACAACTCGGATGTCATAATTCAATGAGCATTGTTTTTCAGTCTGTTAAACTGACTAATCACGCTTGATTAACAATAACAGAGCCCAATGAACCAGTCTTTCATTAAGAACTAGACTTGAAGCATTGTACTGAAAAACAACTTTTCACTTTAAAATGACTTTCCCAAAGGATGTCAAAGGACTACTCTAATAGTCACACTACATGATCCACATTTCAAAACTGAATTGGTATATACCTCTATGCTGTCCACAGACTGTATACCAACCACCAGACTGCGGTACCAAGATCCATCTTCATACAAAGCACAGCAGGCCTGGTTAATAATTTAAAATAAGATATAACTTTGAAAAGCACACTTCTGGTACAGGAACTCTTTATAACAAATTGTCTTAGTAAATAATGTTCAAAATTCAGACTAAAGTAATAACTGTAATTTCCAACCCTGTAGTGAGGTAAGATTATCTTTAACCCTTTACCAGCAAGCCACGCATACATGGTAGTTGTTACTACTATTACTGTTGTTATTTGTTTCTTGTTGAAATTAAGAGACGACATTGTGTAAGTATGTACATTACAAGGCTGTTTGATGTGACACTTATTGCAGCCTAAAACACCCACAATGATTACCAATTTCCATTGCAGTGAACCATTCATATAACAACAAATCCCAAAAATCCAGCTTTCTGCCCCACGAGCAACAATGAAAAAGTGTCGATCTTTTCAGATCAAAACTTGCTCAAGAAATCAAAAGTTTGCATTCAAAACACACCTCAAGGCCAGATCTTGCTGTTTGGCTGAAAAAATTCCTTCTCACTTTATCTGCTAGCCCTTGTTCTTCCTTTTGACGAAAGCTAGTGTCGCAAACACAACCTTTGCCTCGTTTATGACCGAAAAGAATTCTGGGAAATTCCACCACAACTCGAGAAGGCAACACCTCACATTTCCATTTGAACAAATTATTAGAATCGTGTTGGGCCACCCAGTCCTACCAGAAAAATATCACATCGATCGAGACTTTTGCCACTCAAAACTGGCCCAAAAAGCCTTGGTAGGTCCAGGTAGCCATCCACAGATGGGCCAGAGACACGACTTCACTTGCGAACCCACCAAGCTTGCATGAAAGCATTTTGGCGGTCCAGTCTACATGAAACTACCTCTCACCTCTGTTTTCTTTCAGAGGCTTGCCTCTACCCACATTCCAGCTTAATGATGCTGTCCTGAGGGCATCTGTAGAGGGAAAATGGCTCGAAAAACACTTATATATAAACGCAAAACGAATCGATTTGAATGCATCCAAACACGAGCGGATGATCTAGGTCACGTGAACCCAAAGTCTGAACCCACAGTGTCTCAAAACCACAAATATTGTAAGGGATACTTCATATAACGACAAACAAAGTGAGCTTAAGTTTTGTATGGCCAAATTGTAAGGTATTTTTGCCTGCTGGTAAAGGGTTAAGAATCTAAGATTACTGAATCGTTAAGTATCATTCTATCGTTAAAACATCTTTGATTTACATATACCTGACCGACTGAAACAAACCAACCAGGCATCTTGTAACGTGCACTTTCTTGACTTGAATAGAATTGTCTGCAAATAAGAGGATGAAATATGAAATTTCCATTATACCCAGTTTTCCAAAGTTAAAATTAAACCAAAGACTGTTGGTCTTTTTCAAGTCCCAAGAAATCTGGGTCACTAAAATGAGCTGTGAATAGGTAATAGCTAAAGCCTAGCATGAAAAAACTTACTTCATTTCTTCAGTCAAATCTCTCAATGCTGGCCAGTTCTCAATCAGCATAACCCAAAAATGGTGTGGATCAATGATGTGTGTGACAGAAACTTCAAGAAATCCACATGCTGGGACCGTTATTTTTGAAAAGTAGACTCCCCTGCCTACTCCATCAGGCAAGTTCAGTGGATTACCAGTGATAGCAGGTGAGACAGGCTCTTTGTGTATTTCAATTGGAGCAGGACTTGCAGGAACTGCACCATTTGCTTGTGGGTAATCTTCTTCCACTGTGAAGCAAACAAGACAAGAACATGTTAACATCACAAGTCCTTGCACATAGCTACCATTACTTACCAAATGTCTTAATACTTCTGTATATAGCTACCATTACTTACCAAATGTTCTAGTACAGTGGAACCTTGATTTAACGAAGTGCCTAGGGGATGGGGAAATTGGTTCGTTATATTGAGGGTTCGTTATATCAAGGGTTCGTTATATTGAGGTTCTATAGCATACATTTTACTGTAACTTAAGGCTGGCTGAAACTGAAGTATCGTTCGTTATACCAAGGACTTTGCTATGTAAAGGTTCATTAAATCGAGGTTCCACTGTACTTCTGTATATAGCTGTTGTACTAACAATTACTATCCTATAAGTTAAAGTATACTGCAACCGATCAGTAATTATTAACTAACAGGAACAGCTAGGGAGAGTTCAATTTGAAAGCTGCATGCTTATCATTTCTAAACTAGGACTAGTGGGTTAATTACCAATCCAACATGAAGGAAATATACTTAATATATAATTCAATTTATTCAAAATACAATATGATCTGTTTACAGCCAGCAGTGTTTACAGTACAAAACTTTGTGAGACTGAGTGAATAAATTAACTAGAGCAAATAACTCGTTCAACTTATGTATAATTTACAGCACTTGAGTTCAGTACTCAATCCACTTGGCTTGCTTACCTCAACTGTTGTTAGATTATTGCCTTGGCATAATTGACAGCATTCTCCCATGGCATTATATTAATAAGTTGCCCACTAACCACTTTTAAAATCAAACCCATGTTGCTCAATTTTCATTAACAAGTATAATAGCTGCGTATCATCTATTTTTACCTTTAATTCGCATCCCATACACTGTTTGTTATTTGAATAGGTGGTTCATTTCATGTAGTTGTATTTACCTTTTTCAGCTAGGAGAAGAAGCCAGTCCACCTTTGTGGGTCGCTCTATTCGTACAACATCTGGCATAGCAGCCACAAACTCCACAACACTCATAAATCCATACTGTTTGATGTTGAGCTCCTTGCCATGGAGACTCTGAAAAGTGTATTTAGTTCCAAAACATTATTAATAATGAGTGGATAGGAGACCAGTTTTATGTGCTGCAATGAAATGATACCTTCCAACCTTTAGTAAGACTACACAAATTTCAGAAGGTTTTTAAAGAAAATCAAATACTGTAATTACTGAATTTTCAGGAATGATTTTTACCTTGTATTCTATTGGAAATCGGGCTGCCCATATACCATTGGGTCGTCTAGCTAATACCTTCAAAGAAAAAAGGTGAACCAGACATGTCCAAAATATTTGTTTCAAACACAACAAATAGACACATTGCCATTACAAATAATTATTAGTCAGAGCAATAAACACACTTGAGAGATGAGACAATTGCACATACCTGTATACACTCCTGCTGTAATCTTTTATTAATTGCACTATTGCTGTCAAACTGGGCTTTAATTGAAGGAGCAGACTGCCCATTTGTTTTTGAACACTTGCCTTCTGTATTGCCATTTGATGTGGGATGATGTTTACCAGTTGAATCACTTTTAGTTCTGACAGGAAAGCTATTCCCAGGATCAGGTGCTTTATTGACAAAAAGAACACAAGTAAAGCATAATTTACTGCAATACAGGCGTCAGATCTGCTCTCTATACTAAGCAAAATTTATCTTCCTGTTGGGTTGAGTATGTTGGTTCTTTTTTTTTTTTTTTTTTTTTTTTTTTTTTTTTTCACTCTTGGGGGAACTGGTTATTCAATTTTTTTTCATTTGTTATAACATTCTCCTTGTCAGTACCATGGGAAATGTAAAGAGAACAGTATGGAGAATATTTATGGATATCTTGTAGGTCAATTTGTTCTTTAGGTAAATTTGTTTCAAACTAGGTTAATTTGATCTCAACCTAGGTCAGTTGCTGATGTCTGTGTGTCTGGTTTTTTTTTTTTTTGGATATATCAACAAAATTGAAATGGTAGCTCCATTTTCTGCCTTTAAAAGCACACACAACCCACAATTCCTCTATTTGCTCCGAAGAAGGGCTAATGCTCGAAACATCCGCTTTTGTAATCGTTACAGTGGCCATTTCAACTTTGTTGATATATCAAAATTAATTTGTTACCCCCACTGATGCAGCCCCAAACAGTTTCTTTAGAAACTATCAGCCTTCATTCATTTGTTTTTTTTTTGGCTGTGTTGAGATGTCTGGAACCTGAAATTATACTAAAACAATTATTCGCCTCAGGTTCCAGACATCTCAACTCAGCCAAAAAAAAAAAAAAAAACAGACAGACAGATGTCAGCAACTGACCTAGGTTGAGATCAAATTAACCTAGTTTGAAACAAATTTACCTAAAGAACAAATTGACCTACAACAGATATATTAGCATACCTGCCAACCCCCAAAGTACAAAAATCTGGAGATGTCTAGAAATCCGAAATCCATGCTGGCCATCCTCAATTCAACTGATGTAAACTGAGCGTGACAACCTGAACCGCGCCAAATTTCTATCGTGTATTGTGCAATTTGATTGGTTGATTTCTGACCAATTATGATACTCATTGAATGTATATCAATTTGATTGCTCTGTTTTACTTTTCCCAACTGAGAGCCGCTTAAATAAGAGCACTGAATCCTTTTTGACATCTTGAAACAACTAAATTATTTTTAAAAAATTGAAAAAAGCCACGGTAGGTATTTCACAGGAGATTCAGTTCTCTAACCAGGAGACCAGGAGATTTGATGAAAAACTTGGAGACTCCTGCGAAAACCAAGAGTTGGCAGGTATATGTTAGGGTAGAAAGAGTTCATAGATTGTACCCCATGTACAACTCCATTCAAACTATCTCATCATTTTTGAGCTTATACATACCTGATTTATCTGTTCCAAAGTGTTTGCCATACACTCTGAATCCTCCTCCTCGCATACGTTCAACCTCCACTATATCAGGAACTGCTTCCAGAAGATGATTAAGTGATTTAAATCCCAATCTATTATAGTTAATTTCCTCACCAAACCTTCGTTTAAAAGCCACAGCAAACATGGAGCCCAGTAACCCTGATGGATAACCAACTAGAAGTTCTTTTATTTTTGTTCGTATAAAATGAGGCAAAACTGGTGTTTGCTCAGGTTGATATGAGGTGAGACGAGTTTTTCTCCTAGGAGAACTCTTCCTTTGCCTGGCAACTAAACGAGCTATATGTCTTGTGGTAGCGTCAGGAATGCCTGATAAAGAACAAAGAAACAGAGAAATAGATTACAGAAAAATATTCCTTGTAATTTTTATTTTTCATGATTAGAAACCACAGTACTTCTGACAGTTTACTACTTATCACATTTTAACATTGCAAACAGTGAACTACCTGTTTTGAAGTCATCTCCAAATATGCTAACAGTATGATTATTGCTGACCCTATTTTAAAACCAATTTAAAGGGCATGTAAACCTAAAAATACATGTTTTTTTTTATACTATGTAAAAGGTGGTTTAGAAGACGAATTTGTGATTTGTTTTGGCCAATTCGACTTCTTTTAGGGAGACAGTTGGCATTTTTAACTGAAATTCCACTTCTGGTGAAAACAATAGTGAGGGGTCGTGATGTAAGCAGTGGAACTAAAATATTGCACAACACGGTTTTCAGTAGAATGATAGGGCAGCTTGTACGGGTAGCAATAGTCAGGACGATGTCTTAAACTTATATGACAGCAATGGGGATACTTCAGAACCTTTAGGAGAGTCTGGGTCATGTCCTTATCAATATAAGCCGCTAGGGTTCACTGAATGATCCACACAAAGGCAGCACAAAGCCGGTTGACAGCAATACCGAGTGTCTCGGAAACACAGACTGGTATTTAATCCATTGTGTGATTTATTTTCATTTGGCACGAAAACCTAATAAAGTAAGTTGAAAATCTAAATGAATGCAAGATAATTTCTTTAACATAAGCTTCTGTGCTTGTTTTATATAAAATTATCAATGGTGCGAGTACGGAATTTGTCAGCCAAAGCCAAAAACACATGAAAGCGTCTGTTGTACGGAAATTGGGCAAGTGTGGCAAAATGTAAAGGAACAAGAGCCTGAAACCAAGATGAGTTACTAAACATCCAGGTTTTCAAACAACCTGCCTCGATAGATAGGTGCTGGAGACGGGCTATCACGTGTACAGGCAGCAGTACCTCACAAATAATCACACCAAAAACGACTAGGAACAAAGGTATAGACAGACCGGCAATGACTCACCATATGGCTTTTGTAGTCATGTCGCATTATCATCTTCAAATTGTACTTTTTTTTTCTTTCAAAAGTGTGTCCTCAGTGATTTTTCTGTTTAAGTTTTCAAAGATAAACGGATAATATATGAAAATTGTTTTCAGCAAGGGTGGACTGTGTATCCAGGTGAATTAGGAGTTTGTAGAAGCCATTTCTTAGTCATGCCATTAAAGTGTGTTTGCCTTGATACATTTGGTCAATGATCTAATAAACCCTTTCCTGCGTGTCTTTTAGTATTGGTTCTTTGAGAGGTTTGAAGTGAATTCCATTGTCGAGTTGCACTTTGATGACTGATGACTGTTGTTGTGTTGCTTTTGTGAGGTTTAAAGCAAAGTTTTTTTTAACTCTTTAAGCGCCGTTACTTCATTGCATTACAAATTCTTTAATGACTTGGATAAGTAATCTCTGCAGGTTAGCTCTAAAGGGCAACAGAAGGCTGAACCGGTGGCATTCAGTTTGATATGAGACAGATGTGGCTCTTTGTTTTGTCCGTGAAAGGTGTTTTTTAGGCGCGTTCATCTTGCGAATAAATCTAGCAAGAGTTGGTTTGGTTTTATGGTTTGTCATGAGTGTTGGGATGAATTTGAGACCCTATAATAGCGAGCTGACTTGGCAGTCAAAAGGGTGACAGTTTGAGAGGTTTTTAGGAATTTCTTCTTTGTCTCGCTTTCTTTCCCTTTACTTTTGGAGAGCTCACTTCCCCTCCATTGTTTCTCATTTCAGTTGGCCACCTCTGAATCCTCGCTGTCTGCTGACTGCACTGGTCGCATTTTTACTTCAGAAGAATTTGTTTCTGGTGGGCTTGAATCGTTGGCACAGCTCCAGGATCAGCAACTCTTTTAAGGCCCAATGCCACCATGTAGCTTTTCTCGAAACAGTCAGGTGAGAAATGACTGCTTCAAACAACAGAATGCTTCGACGGCTTGACGAAATTGGCTCTTTTCACTTGAACAAATTTAACCCTTTCTCGCTTCAAACGTGGTTCTTTTGGAAATTTATGCATTGTGTACCCAGGTTTATTTGAATTACTACAAAACTAGACAACACAATGCTCGACCATCATGAAAAACTTGAATATATTCAACCAAATTGTAAGTATAAAAATCGTGACGAGACCAGCAAACAAGGGATGCGAAGGAGACTTAATGGTACCAGGAGGTTCCACCCATGACGTCACAAGAAAGATGGCGCAATTCAAGATGGCAAATGTTTTGAATTTGGAAGAGCCGTTACATGGTGAAAATGGACTTTTGAGAAAAAACGAATTGCACTTTTGGTGTACATGATATATTTGCTAAACAGCTATGTTTAGCAAATATATCATGTACACCAAATATTTGCTAAACAGCTATTAACCGCCTCCCAGTTAGCTCAATTGGTAGAGCGCCGGACTGTTGTGCAGGAGGTCGTGAGTTCAAATCCGGCCAGACCAACACTCAGGGTCTTTAATTAACTGAGAAGAAAGTGCTGCCTTTGTAATAATATCTGCAAATGGTTAGACTTTCTAGTCTTCTTGGATAGGGACGATAAATGGAGGTCCCGTCTCCTGCAGGATTAGGGTAGGAGACGTTAATTTCCCACACACGAGATTACTGTGTGATGGATGTCCTCCCCAGGGTGGGATGGGTGGGTAAAAAAAAAGGGGTTAGGTGTCAATTGGAACAAAAGTTCAGTTCCTTTCTCCTGCCATTCCTGTGGCAAACGAATTAAACTTAAACTAAACTTAAACTTAAACTATGTGAAAAGAAAATGTACGATTTTAGGGTTACATGCCCTTTAATTCCCTGAAGACATTTACATCAGATTAATGGGCTTTGTTTTGCAAGGGTAACATACTGTAAATTGCAGATAACTCAAAAGTTTACATAATGGCCCTCAAACATTGCAAATAATCAAAGAGTTCTTAAAACTCCCAACTGGCTACAGGCAAACCAGTTGGGCCACATACAAAGTGCAGCCAAGGAGCTGAACTTGGGGCAACTGAGAACAAATCCAGCGAGTAGCAGGGTGGAAGGTTTGAACTTGGGACCACCAGATTACATGTCCAGCACCCTAACCACTTGTCCCATTGCCTGGTAAGCAACACAATGTAACCTGCTACTCAAGTAGTTTTCTACTTTGGCAATTAGAGAAAAGAGTAATGATTGCTTTCAATGCAAGTACATGTAGTTTGTAACAGTATCATTTTACCAAATTGCTATATAATTGAGATTAGCTTTTAAAATCAGCTCTAGCAAAATCCGGGTGCCACAGGTGACTAACTTTAGACCTTGTACAACTGATGAAAAAGACTTTGTTGTAAATTAGAGTTTTTATGAGCTGCAGCTGGGCACCCCCATGTTTCCACGACCAGCAGAGCATTAACGCACTCAGTGATTCTTCAAAATTGTTAGAGAGTCAAAAAACTTTCATTCACAACTTAAAGTGGTATTCTGCAGCACATAAATGTTACTTAACCACTTATCGTACGAAAAAAAAAAGGCTGGGATAGTTCAGCCATACTTACCTTGAAGAACCAACTCGCCATTTTCCCAACTTGGTCGAGCAACATCTGGCAAGTCTTTCAGTAAGTCTAAAGGAGTGTTGAAGCCCAATTCACGAAATGGGAACGGTTTTCCGATCATACTTTTATAATCTCTCTGAATCTCTGCCACTGTGAGTCCATTTTGCACGGATAGAAGAAGCCCGCGAACATTCTTAGTGACTTCTTTGCGAAGAGCTTCTTTATCTTTTCCACGTGACGACTTTTCGTCCTTGGCTGCCATCGACTGAGCTCCTACCATGTTATTTCGATAGTTTCACGTGTAAAACACAACTAATAGCTTCTCTGCAGTCAAGGACGAAAGACAAAGCTTCCAACCTCCCTTGCACATCCACATTTTTTAGGACTACAGGATGTTGAAGTGTCAGTAACACAACAACCAGGTTCACGCGGGAATGAAAATACACAAATTAGTAACCTCGCCTGCAGGAAGAACGAGGGAAACAAAGCACTGACCAAACAGCATTCTTCCAAAATGGCGGACGAAGGAAGCCTTTTAACACGAAAGATGTTTAATATTTTTCACATGAAGCGGAGTTTTTGGATAGAACAAATCGAAATGATACTCTAACTGGTTTATTTACAAGATGGAATCAGTCACGGAACAAGTGACCACGACAGATTTGGGCTACGAAATTCCTACTTGGGACAACTGGTCTCCACTTGCAAAATTTTACCACCCTTTACAAGCTGGCAGCATTGATGGAACTGACACAGTGCCACATGATAAGGCAGTGATCCGTGCGATGCTTGCAAAATGTAAGTTTGATTCACTATTCATTGCCATCTGATGAAAGGCAGCTTACGTAGAAAGGTTTGCTTGTAAGTTTGTTTTGCCAGCTTCAAGTTTGTTTTGGTTTCAGTCGGTCTCCGGTCCTTCTATGGTCATTTCGTTCCAAGTCAGTTCGTTCCAAGTTTCGGTCACATCGTTCCAAAACATCGTCACATCGTTCCACAAGAGGTTTCAAATCGCCACACAAGTTGAAGTCATCTATGACGCGCCTACCTGTACTCCACGCGCGTCATCTTTATTTCGTTTACAATAGATGAAAAAAAAAAAAAAGATAATAATAATAGTAATAATAAGTCAAACAACAATCAATACTTGAGAATGCGCATGTTCTATTGTTTATTTTCCTTTCTAGACACAGCACTGGGCGAGCACAACATTGTTTATGGCCCGAAAACATGTTACAACTGCGTGTAGGTGACCTTGTTGATCGTTTTAATCTGTTATACTGCACAGGAAGGTACCCATAACACTGTGAGTCTCTGCTAAAGTAAGACAAAAGAGAAATAAGATCGCGATAGTTTGTAATTTTTGAATCGGAAGGATACGACTTCATAGTGGAATGATGTCAGGTGACTATATTGCAGAACAATCTGACTGAAACTTGGAATTATCTGACTTATGGAACAAAGTGACCGTAAATCTTGCAGTCATTTCCTGTTCACTCCAGTGGCAAATACTTTGGCATAATCTGTAATTTATCTAATAATATCAATCATACACGGATCATGGAGGGGTAAGTTTCTAAAGAAACTGTGGTGCTGGGGCGGTGGGGGTAACAAGGTAATTTGGTTCTATAAACTAAGTTGCTTTGTGCATCATACATATCTATAACCGCAGTTCAAAATATATGAACTTCATATATTCATTGTATCTGATTTATCATGACGGGTTTATTACGAATCAACTTAACGTCCTGCTCCCAGTTAGCTCAATTGGTAGAACGCTGCACTAGTATCACAGAGGTCAGTGGTTCGAATCCCATACACGCCTGATTTTTTCCAGGTCTGATTTTCGCTATTGCATAAATAGCGCTCTTTACTGCGAGGATTGTACATCATATGTATCTATAACCGCAGTTCAAAATATATGAACTTCATATATTCATCGTATCTGGTTTATCACGACGGGTTTATTAAGAATCAACTTAACGGCCTGCTCTCAGCTGGCTTGTTAGCTCTTGGTAGAGCACTGCACTAGTATCGCAGAGGTCAGTGGTTCGAATCCCGTACAGGCCTGATTTTTTTCAGGTCTGATTTTCGCTATTGCATAAATAGTGCTCTTTACTGCAAGGATCGTGCACCATACATAAGTTGAATTTGTAAGTTGGCCACCTTAAAAGGTTAAAAAGCTGATGTTTCAAGCATTAGCCCTTTGTCAGAGTGAATACATGCATCATGATTAGTTCTTAGTCATGATTCATTTGAGGACAGTTACATATGACATCAACATAGATGATAGATGAATTTTTATCTTCTCTTCTCTAGATAAGCCAAACAAAAGAGTAAATGGTGATCCAGACAGCACTTTATTTGTTGGAAAATTAAGCAAGGATACTAGTGAAGGTTAGAAATATCCAAAATTATAATATTTTCTGACAAAGAGAGAAACTGAAGGTTAATGGTAGTTTACATTCATCAGTAATATTTGATAAACATTATATAATTGAAAATAAGATAGTCAGGCAGAGAAAATAAGTGAAAAAAAAGTGCAGTACTTGCAGAACTTTTTCCATAGTCATGATACTGAGGTTTTATTGTTTGTATACCACCTCCCTTTGTTATTTCCCTGTAGGAACTGTGTACAAGATATTTGCAAAATGTGGCGAGTTAACAAGATGTAGACTTGTGAGAGATGTTGGTAAGTAATGTTACTCAGACAGTTAAACAATTTACATTTTATATCGTAATTTCCATGCCAGTTAAGATTGTTTTGTACGATGCTGATTCAGTTTTGTATTAAGAAATAAATAGAAGGAAAATTTTGTAAAGTGAGAGGACATTATTCTCCATACCTTACTTAAAAAACAGCTCAATTCATTGACATTAATTTTAGAATTCAGAAGAGTAGCTGTACAATTCTCTCTGATGCTCAACAAATGCTCTGCTGAGCTATTGGTGGTCATCTGAGCTTACCCAACTGTAGGGTTTTTCTGCTTACATCCTGAGTAAAGTGAGTTACTGTTGGGGTTAAAAGATTTTTATTGCCCCCCTGAACACAACTAGCACATGAATGATTAGTATGAATTTGAACCTGGTATAAATAAATTTAAATTAATTTTGTTGGCCTTTGTTTTTTTGTTGCCAAGATCATTTCAAGATAATTTGTTTTTAGTTGCAACATACTTAGCAGGCACTTACAAATTAAAGTATTGTTAACTGCACCTTGGTACTGAAAAATAGCATTGCAGAGGTTTCATTAAAAGTGGTTACTAAAGATTTACCATTGCCTAGAAGTCTTCCTACTGCTGTCTGTTTAGCTTACGAGCAGGCATTCTTGTTTGGGTTTCGACTTGTGTCCCACCTTCCAGGCACAGCCCACCTATTACACCGTTGAAGCTTCTTTTGGAAAAAGTTATTGAAATGCATGGAGTAGTTTTCTGACCTTTGAGATGAGGTAGCAGCTGTAGGTACAATCGCTTCAGCTGATTCAGCTAGAAACAGTGTTCTCTTCTCACAATAGAACCGGATTATTTTCATGACGTAAAGTATTAGATACAGATTTTTACATCATGGGAAAAGTTCTTTCATTGAGGTCAGTAATTTGAACTTTTCCTTCTCTTGTAGTGACTGGATTTTCAAAAGGATATGCATTTGTGGAGTACAGAAGTGAGAGAGATGCTAATGTGGCCTGGAGGGTGAGTCGAGTGTCAGTATGAGCTTGAACTTGTTAACTTAACAATGGTAATGATCAGTTGTTTCATTCAATCACTTTAGGAACTGCAAGGTAAAGAAGTAGATGGCTGTACCATATTAGTAGAATATGAAGCCGCAAGATCTCTTAAGGGCTGGATCCCAAGACGTCTGGGTAAAGGCTACATCTTTATTTATTTATTTATTTTTTGAGTATCATGTAAACCTATTCATTTTTTAACAGACATCATGTTGAAAGCATCAGACTGTAAGTACAAGATAGTAAGTTATACACCTACCAGTTTGTGGAATGTTCAAACCAGAAACCAAAGCAGACATTTGAAATCATTAGTCAAGGAATTAAAAACTCAGTTGAAGGAAATACATGCTACAGAGACCAAAGTAACAGAGGCAAAATATTAATGACCACCTCAAAAGTATTATTGGTGGAGTATGGCTTTACATCTCAGGAAAATTGTTGCAAAAGATAACAAAGTAAAGGTACTATATGTTTTAGATTACTTTCCAAAGCAGTGGATAAAATTGGATACAGAATTCACAAGTTTTAATCATTTTAGGAGGTGGCTTTGGAGGAAAGAAAGAATCGGGACAACTGAGGTTCGGAGGAAGGGATCGTCTCTTCAGAAGACCAATGTGAGTTGTTTGAATACAATTTTTTTTATTTGTTCAAACTCCCCCTTCCACCCCAACAGCTAGACATAAATGTTATAATTCCAAATGAGGGACATGCTAGAACCCAGTTTTCAAATGTCATGCCTGAGCCCTGGTTGAGTCATTTTGTTGAGTCATTTTGTTGAGTCATTTTGTTGAGTCATTTTGTTGAGTCATTTTGTTGAGTCATTTTGTTGAGTCATTTTGTTGAGTCATTTTGTTCTTGTGTAAGATACTTTTATGGCAAAGTAGTCCTGAGGTAAAACTGAGGTCTGTTTGGTTCTTATTTGCTCTGAATTGTGCCATTTCCACTGTCTCCTTGGAAACGGCCATCAGCTGTATATTTTTGGTCGCAAAAGCCGGCAAATTTAAAATGTAAAAGTTTGGTTAGAGTGCCATACTATGAGCTACTTATTAACCTTGCTTGCTTGAGCCCGACTGGGTGATATTGGCCCTTGGTTGTTTTTGTACAGATGCCAAGGAAACCAGGAACAGCTTTGGCAATAGGGGGCCAGTGGGCTTGTAACACTTACCCCTGGTTTTCAGAGAGCTGTACAAATCTCATTAACTCAGTAGCCTTGAATAACAATGAAACATGACAAAACTACACTTTCTCCTGCACAGGCGGAGCATTTATTAAGGAGACGAGAAAGAGGGTTGCTAAAACTAACATGAATTTGCACGTGCTGGAAAAGAATTCTTCAGTCATTTTTCTCCCACCCTTCACGGTCCCTGTTGAAATTCAGACTGGTCTTATAGCTAACTGAACATTTTTTTTTTCGTCTAATATCTGTTAGCCAGGGCTGTATTTGTAATTTGAAGTGACCAAAATAGTTTCTCTTTATTAAGTCGCTGTAAAATTGAGTGATAGATTAATTTACTTTTACTTTGCAGTCCAACACAACAAGTTGGAAACCAACACAAGTTTTTACGGGGTTCGCGAGACCACGAGGGAAATCGCGGTTCACGTGATAATCCCCGTGACACTTATCGTGAACGAAAGAGCGACAACGTTCGTGAGAATTATTATCACCGTGAGCGTGAACGTGATCGAGATGGATCTCGTGACAAACGTGAACGTAACAAAGAAAGCTCTCGAGGCAGTTCTTACTTTCATGATCGCGAGGGTGATACTGAAGGAAAGCGATACCGTGAGCGTGACAGTGACAGATCGCGGGATCGTTACAAAGACCGTGATCGTTATGGAGACAGTGAGAGGTCTCGCAATAAAGAAAAACATAGTCACCGTGAAAAACGAAGAGAAAGTTATGAGACTGGTGATAAGAGAAGATACGAACAAGAAGACGGGCAAATGTGGTAGAGTGTAGATCAAAGCAACTTCATTCAGATACGCCTTGTAATTCTACGGAAGGGCAGCACAAATTTGAATTAACCTTTCAACTAACGCTAGGAAGGTGATTCGGTTGTCGAGGAAGATGAGAATATCACAACGTCAATGATATACGAGGTTATTCTGCCACTCAAAGCAGTTAGTTTCTTTTGTAAAGAAGACAGAGAGCAGAAAGCTTCTCGCAACTTTAGAATTTCAATAGGACATCCCGATCATTTTGTGGATTGACTTCACGGATCTTCTTGAGTAATGATGAAAAATGCCGTATATAAGAAAAAAAGGCTGCAGCTATCGGAATACTCAAGTTATTCTGTTCAGAATCTTAAAGTGACCTAACAGTGATACCCCAAAGTAATTCAGTTGAGTCCTACAGACAAATAAAAAAGTTAAGACTTTTACTATATTATTTGTGATTAGTTCATCGGGAGCTTTTTTGTTTTTCCAGATCTCGGAGTTGTATGATCCTCAATTCGTTGTTTGTACAAATGGTATCACCTGATGATGAGAATCTAACCTGCGATCAGGCGCTCCTTTTTTCGGGGAAGCGCCATAGTGTAGCAGCTCGTGAGGAGGCGGTTGGGCATTGCTTCGCCCACAGTCTCTGGCGCTACTGCACTGTAGCGCTCTCCCGCAAAGAAGAACGCCTGATTGCAGGATAATGACATTCTAGAGCAAGTAACCGTACACAGATAGTGAACAGTACGTAGATCGGCGTCTTAATAAAAAATAAAAAAAAATGGGCGATAGTTGGTTTTTCTTTCATCTACGATCACAGCACGGGACGAACACGAAGAAGCATCACGCTACGTTTTCATTCGCTCAAGGGAGGAGTGTGGGAAAAAAGATACAATTAAATTTTGAAATTGTACTACGACTGAGCAGCGAACAGACAAATCTATAACACTGAGTCAATTATTAACCTACCTCATGCTAGTCTGTTAACAGCCGCTTTAATATGCTTATTTGGTCAGGCGAGGCAACCTGGGTTTGTTTTCGTTCAATTCCCTGCGCCTCTACTTCGCTCGCAGTCTGGGTGGTGATCTAAGAAGGTCTGTGATAACCGATATGTATAGCGTAGATAATTATATCCCTTATGGGCAATTTTCCATCTGGTGTCGAAATGAATGCAGTATTTTACTTAAGTTTTTACCTCACTACGCACTCTGAATGGTCTTATATGAATCGCGTCTCCCTCTCTTCCAATCAGATGTGTAACTACTAAAACCAATCGTGCCTTCCCGCGCTCTGGGTAGTTTCTTTGTTTTCTTGTTGAGATTTGATTGGCTCCGTGTGATTTTTCTCTGTTCCGATTGGTCGCCGCGAGTACCCAGGCCATGTTTCACAACAATCAATTGAAAATTTTGCAAGGCGTTATTCCTGAGGTGACCATTCTTTAAGTTTAAATCAACACGCTCCCGTTTTCGGAGATGCAGAAGGGTATTTCCTAGTGTCGCGAATTTTGCTCACCGACGGGCATTCCGGTGGACGTCTATTCGTCTTATGCAAAACGGTTTGAGCGATCGAAGCTTATGAAGCATTCTTCAGAGACTTCAGAGCACTAAGTCCTTAAGAAAATTTTAGAAGGATCACTTCTATAACAGGTCAAAATGATCTTCCCATGGTATTAGATTTTATTCCCTTTTATAAGTTACGGAGCAAACCTGCCCAAAGCATTTTAAAGGACATTTTCAGTTTTTTTTATTTACTCCTGTCAGACAAAAATTTGTAAAGATATAACACGATGATTGAATTAATGCATATATTTTTTGTTATTTATTTATGTATTTTATTGTTAGAGAATAGAAATAGAGGGTAATTGAAAGTTGTCTGAAAAAAAAAAAAGAAAATCTAAGTGACAAATTTCGTCCCGTCGAATAGACTTGACCAAACTTGCCTTGCTGTTAAACCATAGATGCCTTTCAATTCTCGTCAAAATGAAGTAGAAGTGGAGAACAAAACAGGAGGAGAAGACTAAAATCCATCATAATATTTGCATAGTCGGAGAACAAGCAACCATCTAACATAGCCGGGGTTGGCGTGGTTGTTTAAAATACTCGTGACGCACGTCGTTCATTAAAATTATTATTTCTGTGCACAGATGCGTTAAAATTCAAGCACTTGTGGTGACCGTGACGAATTTCCTTTGGGTTCTGTTGAGTGGTCAATCAAAATTCCTGCACATATATCGGGCTGAGTAAGTGCACCTGTAGCAAAAATCAAAGGAAAAAAAAATCACTCAAATATCAGACGTTGACGTGCATGCAAATTTTACAATGATAGTGTGATAATGTACTGCTAATAAAGTGACTCTTAATTCCTTGTGACTTGTTGATCACAAACAATATTTTTAGTGAGTTGTTTATTGGTCTCTTGGGTGGTTAATCTGCCCTATAAGGCAAGTTACAAGTGGCAAGGTATGTCTATTAAAACATCGCTTCCGTAGGCCACAAAGAATTGAGACGGGAGACTGAAACCGGCTGCCGATAAAGCATAATGGCCATAAGCAGTATTAGTCCTGCAGCAAGAAGGCAGCTATTATCGATTTGTGTAAGAGTCAGATGCCATATTTATACTGCTGATTCACAGAATTAAAGTTTCTGCTCAATATTACTCGTTTCGAAATAATGATGTCCTAATTCTCTAAGCAAGAGGCTTTCTTGGTAGGAAGTAATTTGCATGAAAATAGTAGAATCGTTTTCCGTCGAGTTTGTACAGAACTTAGCTGTTTCTAAAGAAGATTAAGATCGCTTTAAGTGATTTTCTAGATAAATAAAGTTTGTTTTGACACTTGGCTATTATGCAAAGTAATATCCATTTCTGCTTGCTCTCAAATGTAAAACCATGTGTAAAAGTCATTTTCGAGATGAGCGAAGATGTTCAATTTCTGACAAACTCTAAAAATAGGGTTACTTTGGAAAGTTTTCCTTTTTTTTTGCCTCGATGGACAAGTAACACCTATTCATCATGTATTTCCGAATCTTTTCTTTTGTGCAAACCTTTCGAGAACCCCATGCATAATATTTAGAACTCGTCCGATAGTCGATTTTACTCCCATCTAGTTAGAAAATTTGCATGCTTTCACTAAAGAAATCCAGTGCTAGCACTGTAAACAATTAAATCTCCTGCAGCGCTTGTGGAGATGTTAATCCAATAGGCTTTTGTACATAAAAAGCTTTAAATTTTCATACAATTTGTGGCAAACAATCGGGCGCCGGCCAAGCGATTGCTATCACCAATCAGCGAGTGTTATGGCCTGTTCAAGTGCCTGCTTCAAATATTTATTTAACCGTGTGACATCATCGATACAATTCCATGCTTCGCGGAGCATGAGCAAAGTTAGTCGCGGTTCTGGGAACTGTCGCGTCAATTCGTAATCCCTTTACGCTGGAACTGTCGAGAGATTTCAGGCATTAAGGAAGTTTTAGAGTTTTCTAAAGGATTCACTATAACAGAAAAATTCCTGTCAAGTATGGAACAGCTTTGCTATATCTTGAATCGATAAGCGCCGGTCGCTGAATAATTATACAAACAGGTTGTCCATTACCAAGGATAAATCTTTCGATATGACTACCGTTTTACCGGCATGGAAAGTAGAACTGATAGAGAAGAAGAAGAGAAAGGAGCAAGACCAGCGACAGAAGCTCGAACAAGAGAAATCTCGCAAAACATCTATCCCAGAGTGGAAGCGATCGCTGCTAGAAAAAAAAAAGGAGAGTACCATCGATTCGCCGGAAACTAAGGAACAAGCCTTACATGTCAATACTTTGTTTGGTCCACGGATTGTACGTAAGGCATCACAGACTAATACACTGGTCTTAAATTCAAGCTGCAAGCCAGTTGTCAAGAATGGAGAAGAAGACAAGAAGAAAATTATTTTAACCGATATTTACGCGAGCCAGGGTGGTCCTGCATTGTGTTCAAGCCCCGCAGACACAAATAGTTGTGTTACCAAAGGTGTTGAGATTCCGACAGAACTGGAACACAAACCAAACAAACTGGGCACTCGAATAGAGATCGAAAGTAACCAGCAAAGTTCCCAACAATCGAAAGCTATTGCGAACGGAGAAGATTTAAAAGCGAGTTCGAATGATGTTAATTCTTCAGTTTTAAACCCTGGCAACGACATTGAGCACGTCAAGACACCATCTGTTCCCAACTATCGACGAATGTTTGAACATTCGAAACCAGAAATAAACGGGGGAACGAACGTGCCGCTATTCCTCAAAAACACTGAAAGTAGAGCCCGTGTACAAAGCGACAAGAGGACTGTAGAAAGTGCATTAGGTGCTGCTAATGGCGAATCACATCAACTTTCCTTGCAATTGCAAATTTTGACCACAAGTGCCGTAGACAATGCACAATCAATCTCCGACACAGAGAATTCATCGAGTTTGCCCGTAGACTCGATTGGACGAAAACCAACTTCTGCAATACCGTTTGTCGCCCCTAAACCATACAAAAATTTCGTCGCTACTTCTCCTTGGTTGAAACATGGTGCATCGACAAATTCTGCTTTCCTGGCCGGTAAGGAAGACTTACTGGTAGCTAATGTCAACTCAGATCACAAGAAAGATGTGGTTCTAGATTCTAAAGGAGAGCATGCTTTTGACGTACACAGTGCTTCAAAGAATTTTGACAACTCAGATCACAAGAAAGATGTGGTTCTAGATTCTAAAGGAGAGCATGCTTTTGACAGTGTTGATAAGCAGGCACAGAGAACCAAGTTTAATGATCACAGTGATCTGGTCATACCTTGTATGGACTCGCAGAGAGAAAAAGCTGTACAAACATGTGCTGAGAAAACAATTGTACCACAGAAGCAAAGTTTACAGAAATACTTACTTGTCGAGGATGCAGACTCGAAAGGGGAAGTGGAATCCTTTAAGTCTGACAAAAATCTAGAGAATCAAAAGTACATTCTGATTGAAGGAAAAAGTCAACAAGAATCAATTCCTTCCAATAATATAGATATAAAATTTGTTAATGCCACTATAAACAATGTTTCTCAACTTCCACATGAATCTGAAACTCTCAAAGCAGATGACATTTTCAATGCAAGCTCTATTGAGTCATTGCGAAGTAAGTTTGGTGCAGTGGGTGGTTTTCGAAAACGGACCCCATCTGAAGAAAATCTTTTTCTGAGAGGCAATCAGTCTGCACCATTGAATGAACAGGAATGTGTTATACGTAGGTCTGCAGAATTAAAGAGACCTGCGCCTCCCATAAAGAGATGGTCAGCAGATGTCTTAAGTTTGATGTCAAAACCAGTTGATGATGATGATGATGGTGTGTCAAGTTTGTCTCCTTGTAGTGACACTAAATCAACCCTTTCATCGGCTAACAGTCTGCCAAAGAGACCCCCTGGTCCTACAAAGAGGTGGACAGCAGATGTCATGAGTGTGGTGTCACCATGGACTGATGATGGAGCCACAAATTTTTCTCCCAGAAGTGACACTGGCAAGAAGTCTTCACCAAGCAGCAGTCTTGAAAGAGGCAAATCATCATCACTTATTGATGTTAGAGAAGACGCAAGTAATGACTGCTTTCAGCATAAATCAAATGTTGCTCATGGGATTGAACACCGTGTTAACAAGCTGATAAGAAGAGCATCTGTGTCAGACCTGTTGCTTGTTGATGATGAAGAATCAGACTCAACAAGTGAAGATGACCCTATAAGTGAGGCATATTTACATGGCACATTTGAGAATGAAATCACTTCCACTGATCACGTATCTACACCAAAAGAAAATGATGTGTTTTTGCCAGCAGTTACACATTCACAAGACCAAGACATGAAACCAGTATTTGCCCGAAAGCGCAGTGTTTCAAGTGACATTGAACACAGGGTGACAGAACTTCTTCATCAGCAATTATCTCAACAGTCAGATGTAGATGATTCAGAAGGGGACAAGACCCTAGGATGTGTTTCAAAAGTTTCTGTTGTCCAAATGGAGGACAGTGTCAAAGAACCAATTCCAGTAATGCTGAAAATGGAGACTTTGCCTGTAGTTGAGACCAAGCCAGTTACTCCCATAGACCCTGAGCCTACTGAAGCTTTTGAGCAGGTCAAGCCAGCCAAAGGTTCTGTTCACAAACTGTCAGCATTATTTGGTTCCAGTGTTTGGAGACCAAATAAGAAAGACAAGAGTGCAAATGAAGAAAAATCCAAGAACAAAGTTAACAATCAGGACAGGTCCCATGCTCCAGTGAAATCAAGCAAGAAAAGCTCATCAGAGAACAAAGTTGATAGCAAGAAATCCAATCTCTTTAACAGATCTAACAAGACAGAGGTGAAGTCAGGGCAGAAGGAGAAACAGCAGTCCATTTTCCCTTGGATGAAAAAGAATAGCAAGGAAAAAGAGAGCACAGCAAGCCTTAAAACGAAAGAGGTTATGGACAAATATCAGAAGAATAGTAGTAGTCCTCCAAATGATAATTGTGAAACAGTATCCCTTTCTTCTCATGGTTTGCGACCAGTAGGCAAGACTGGAAAGATGGAGCAGCGGTTGGTGGGCAATGTTGTGATAATAAGCAATGCAAGCCATGACAACACACCTCCAATGGGTGTTTACCAGAAACCAAAGCCAAGTGTTCAGATTTCTGCACCAGAGCAAAAGGAGATGTCTGCCAGGAAAGTGAACCATTCAAAAACAGAGGAAAAAAGAGTTGAAACTTGTGCTCCAGCTGTTGAGACCCAGGACTGGAATGGAAATTCACAGAGTTCAGAAGTGGAAAGGAGCATGAGTGAGTCAGTTCCAATAACATCAATTGATGAGGTGCCAGTATCTGCCATTGACATTCCAGAGTTGCCCCAGGATAGTGATGTTACTGTATCTGTGATTGATGTCCCCCCTTCTCCTGATGTCCATAGTGCCCAAAATGTTTCTTTTATGAATGGTTTCCAAGGAAAGGTGGAACACACTGGCAATGATGTTAGTGTTTCAGTGATTGATGTGCCTTCACCTATTATTAATGAACAGACAAATACCTTCCAGGGTGGGTACTTGGAAACAGATGAGCTTTCTGATGGTAGTGATACAGATGATGTGGAAGGAAGCTATGATTTTGCCACAGGTGAAGTGACACACTTAGTTAATGGTGACATTTCTGAGGATGAAGAGGAAGAAGAAGAGGAGGAAGACGAGACTGAAGAAGATGTACCTATATCTTATATTGGAGCTGCTCCACAGTATTCAGTACCCCAAGTGGTCTTTGATTCAGAGCCTGTTCAGTTAAAGTCCTGTTTAAGTCCAAAGACAGAGAGAAGGAGGGTAAGACTCGGTCCATTTTATATACCCTTTCACTCCCAAGATCTTGGTAGTACTCCTTTCTGTCTCCTAAATAATTCTTTTGATTTTAGTTCAGTGAAATTGATATTGGGTCAACTACATGTACTAACCCCAAACTGATATTTCTCTTTCTCCTCACCACTTGTTTGCTTGATATTGTAAGGAGAAATTCTGTCTTAATCAATCATGAGAGCTGAAGGATTATGTGAGTTACATCAGGGTTTTTTTTACTTTGAAAAATTCATTTTCAACATACAAAGTTCATCGTTTGTATCACTGTGTCGATATTTGCCTTTTTTAACCTTAAAGTTTGTAATTCTTCCTTGGTGTATTCTTCATTTTTTGGTGTTTGTGTTTGTCTAACTTAAAATGTTCATTGTGTAAGAAAAGCTTTTCATGGTTATGCCAACAAAACTAAGAAAAGAACTTATTAATTTTCTCCTTGGTAGAAACCAATCCAAGTTATATTAATGATGTGAGAAAAAATCAAGACTGTTGTTGCCAGACTGAGATCTGTTGACAGAAGACAATTTAATATCCATTTCTGTAGTTCATCCCAGTTTATTTAAAATTTCAAGTGGCAATTTAAAAGTTTTAATTAGTAATGAAATGTATTTGACATTGAGAAAAAATAATTAAATCATGCAAGAGGAAATCATTTTGAATATCACTGCCTTGTTTTGTCAGTAATGAATATTTAAAGTGATGTAAATAATTCATATTTTTTACATGTTCTTGGCAGGATCTTCATTCAACTTTCAAGTTAGGGAGAATTTTTTACTTTGAAAAGGATTCTCAATACTTTTTTCAGTTCATGCTAATTATTAATAAGTTAGAAAAACATTTTAACAAAGAAGCATCCACTGTCTGTCAAAAATTTTGTGGCTTTTTTCACTATAATTAATTTTGCGGCAAATTTTTGTATTTCATTAATATTCATTGATGAATGAATGGAATTCATGTGTTAAGTTTGATCATTTTGCTTTTGTGTTTTTTTTTTTTCCTTTTTATGAGACCTCAAAGGGATGCTCACTCATGATTTCAGATTATGGAAACTTGAACCAACCAACTTTTAAAAATAATCTTCCTTTTGTTGCTCACCATTCATAATGTGGTTAAATCTTCAAGAACTGCATTTTACATCAAATATTCTGCAAATATCAAACATGGCCCTCCTGCATTACTTTACCAAGAGAAGAAAAAAGTCAGTGATATTGAAATACAAATGTTGGCTTCTTTTTTTTACAATGTCAAACACAGATAATTACTAATAAGACAGCTTGTCACTTGAAATTCAGTACATGTTGGGATGACCTAACTATTATAATAACTTTTACTCAGAATTTGATGTTGATTTCACTATTACCAGTGATTCTCAGTAAAGGGAAATTCTTTTTCAATTTTTTGTTATATCTGTTTTAACTACCATGTTATTAAAAAACATTTCATTTCTCTTTCCTAAGAACTTGAATTGATAAGTCATAATCATTATTAACTGTCAAGGCGCAGTGTACATGTATGTTTGAAATATACACTTAAGAAAATGGCGTCTTTAGTTTTCTGATCAGATGTTGCGACTGTCAATTGCAAAGTATACAAGTGAAAATTTCAGCATCCTCAGCAGTTGAAAGCAAATTGATTAATCCAAAACCTTGTACAAAGTTTACATTCTGCAGTAAATGGTTTGAACCCGGGGGTAACACGTGCAAGTGTAGTGTGATCGTTTGGGTGAGTGTAGTCTGGAGGAGGACTGTTGTTGGTGGTGGTGACTGACGTTTCAACAACCTGGGCGGAAGTCATCATTGGAGTCAAGACTTCTGCCCAGGTTGTTGAAACGTCAGTCACCACCACCAACAACAGTCCTTCTCAGGACTACACTCACCCAGGCGACCACACTACACTTTCAAAAAGTTGACATTGATTGTAGACTATGAATTATGAGTTGGGATTACCGATAAGAAGCACTCACACATTTTCATGTATTTGTAACTTAATTAAGCTACAAAATTTTTTTTGACAATGGTAGGTCACACATGTAGCATAGATGTTAATCAACAACAAACATATGAAACATATGTATGAACTGCGGTTATGAAACATATATGTGCACGATCCTTCGCAGTAAAGCACTATTTGAGCAATAGTGAAAATCAGACCTGAAAAAAATTTCAGGCCTGTACGGGATTCGAACCACTGACCTCTGCGATACTAGTGCAGTGCTCTACCAATTGAGCTAACAAGCCAACTGGGAGCAGGCCATCAAATTAATTCGACATAAACCCGTAGATGATAAATCAAACAACAACAAACATATGAAACATATGTATGAACTGCAGTTCATACATATGGTTCATACATAATTAATTTGATGGCCTGCTCCCAGTTGGCTTGTTAGCTCAATTGGTAGAGCGCTGCACTAGTATCGCAGAGGTCAGTGGTTCGAATCCCGTACAGGCCTGAAATTTTTTTCAGGTCTGATTTTCACTATTGCTCAAATAGTGCTTTACTGCGAAGGATCGTGCACATATACATAGATGTTAATAGAAACAATATTACTTAAATTTTCAGGTGAACAAAGTGAGAGTTTCTTTCAAGAGCACACACACCATACATGACTATCCTTCAGAAGAAACTGCTGTAGCTGTTTATGACGATTACCAAAGAAATGGCTTTGGGGAGTTAAAAACCTTGCAAAATTATCAACCTCCTGCCCTGGTCAATATGGAAAAGCAAATAGGGCAAATGAGAGGTCATTTTCAAGACCAAGTGACAACTCCACAACAGGCTGATAAAAGTGATATCACAGCTAGTGAGGGTCATTCAGAGATAAAATATGCTGATGAAGGACAAGGCTTCACAGATTCTACTGATTATGCAAGTGCTTTGTTGTTTTAACCCATACATTCTCAGTATTTTCTCAGGATGTGAGTGAATGTCAGGCTAATTTCTTTAATTGAAGGAAAGTTTAGATAACACTTCAAGTAGTTTATGGCAATGTTAAAGGTGCACACCCTTAGCACAGTCAGACATAATTGTGCTCAGCCATGAAGTCCTCTGTTGAATTATTTTTAAAGAAAGCTTTGTGGGCTTTAGAGTTAATTTTGATAAGTCAAATCAAATAGAGAGCTTGATCAACTAAAAATCTTTTTAAAAGTTAAGGGTTGTAAAGATAAAGTTTACTACAAGTACTTGTAGCAAATCATTCCAGTTAGGATAAGATTATTTTCTGTACAACATGCATGAATTAGATTAGTGAATGAGTCCTGTGGGGATTGCAATTTCAAAGACAAGTCAGAAGAATTTCTGGGGGTGATTATTAGACAAATTATTGCAATGACCAAACATAATTATTACTGCAAAGCAAACTGCAAAAATAATTCAATGGCATTGTAAGTTGTTATGTGTAATACCAATAGCTGTACATACTTTCAGCAAGTTAATCCCACGTGCTTGTGCCATCCGGTGTGAAAATTATTAGGAGTTTTGTTTTGCAGTCCAGATGATTGAAATTTGTTACTGGCAACATTGTTATGGAAAGAAATTTAAAAGGTTCAACACTGAAGGGCAAGGTTGTAGATGATTCATACATGAATATTTTTTAAGTTTGTTGGAATAGAAAGAATAACACTTGACTCACAGGAGAATTTTTTCTGAATTTAGTGACATTTTTGCAGATTTTGTTTTTGGGGATTTGGGAGAAATCTTGAAGGGCAGAAAAAAATTGACCTTCAAAAATTTATGTACAGCAGAATGATACCCAATTTGCATTAATACATAGTTTTAGCAAAGAGTGACAATAATTTATTGGAAAGTACAATGTTATTACTGTAAATTTTTACGACTACAAAAATTAATGAATGCCAGTCCCTGGAAGAACCATATCAGATATGTAGCTTTTTGAATTGAGTAGACCCATCCACCATGGAGCGGTTGTTAATTGAAGAATTTTATTTTTAATATGACTGTGCATCTCTGACTCAAAAACACTCGTGCATTTTTACATGAAATGTAGGAAGAATTATTACAAGAGTAGGTTTACAAAATTCAGCCAGTAGAATTACTTAGCTTTTCACAAAAAAATCGCATTGAGAAGTGGAAGTTTTTTTGACGGCAACCTTTTTAAATAAGTTCTGAATTTTTTAATTGAGTACTTCTCACCTAGACATTTTGAAATTGTATTTTGTGGCATATGTTTCCAAGAACAGACACAATTTTTCATATTTCATCAATCGGTTAGTAAATACTCAACTTGGGTACTTTTTGGTACTTGGGTTCTCATGGAGTACGACATTAAAACAAACATGAAAAGAAGTAATTCTTAAGCCAACTCCAAAGATCTAATTGTCAACTCTCTTCTTTAGCAGCTGCACATTTCCTTGTAAATTGGTTACAAGAATTTGGTGTTAGATCAGGATGAAAACTTCTTGCTGATAAGTTAATTTGAGTATTCTCCTGACCTGTTTGCTGGATAATGTATGGATATTACTGAGAGTTACATGTTAGTCACTTCAAGGGGTTGACATTTAATTAGAATTTGAAGGGTTGTAGAATGGAAAGAAACAAAGAAGAGAGATTCTCCATAGTAAGTTTTGAATAATTTTTTAACAGAAGCAATAATGTGTGTGATGTAGAAAGTAAAGAGAAAGTTTGTGCTATAGAAAGGTGGTGTAAATAGAATGGGATGAAGATTTCACTCTTGGAACTGTGTGATTGTATGAGTTCAACCTTTTTAAGTTCCATTAAAATGTAATTTTGAGTGATGTAACTATACAATGACTAATAAAATAATAGATGAGTAGCACAATCACCTGTCCATTTAGTGTAACACAGCCAAAAAATATCATTGTCTTTATATCTCATCTATTACTCAATGAAATAATGTGTATCTATGTACATTGCACATATTATTTCAAAAATTGATATTATTTACATTATTTAAGTATTTATTGCGATTTTCTGGTTTACCCATAATGCATTGCGGGCGTGTCAAAATCATTACAATTCAATATTTTGTTGTGAAATCATGATAAACTTAATTGTGTACTAGAAAACAGTTGAATTAAGGTTATTTTTGCTTAAAGTGAAGCGATTATTTCTTCATTTTCCAATAAAGGAAGCTTATATACAGGTTTCCGGGCTCTCCGCTTCACAGGAAGGTCTCCACAAATATGGCGCACAGTGGCCGCATATACCATGGCAATTTGTGTTTCTACATGCTTTCTGCAAAGGCATGATCTTCTATCCCTCTCCTTTGCTTGTCTTACAAAAAATGGCTTAAGACTTTCAAATTTCCACTGCTTTACTTTGACTTCTGGATGCAACTCCTGAAACTCAAGAAATGCCTCAGTCTGTGTTTTTTCCAAAACATGTTTGGCGTGATGGACATATTCCTGCTTCCCAATACGTTGCTTAGCAAGATCTTTCTTGTCTCCAGTTGGTCGACTAGCTGTGTACGTCCAGTAGCTAAAAATTTTCTTCCCATCTTCTTCCGAAAGGGCATCACGCCGGACTCGTCTTTTTGTATATAGCCAACTCTTTCTCTCCCCAGCCAATATTTTTGCCCTTTCCTTCACAGCATTGCGCACACTTTTTTGGCCAACTTTCACAAGCTTTGAGAGCGATTTTTTTGCTCGACATTTGGATACATTTTCTCCAAATGCAAGACTTTTAAAGGCACTATAAGCGGCTCTGTTGTCTTTTGAGCCACTCTTCTTTAGTTGCTGAACACCTTCGGTGATATCTGCTGCAAGGGCGCGTAATGCCGTCGTCTCCTTGGCTTCTTCTGGTGTTTTGATGAATCCTTTTTTTTCTAAAATCTTTTTAGTGCGCGGACTTGAGGATATTGTTTCTACAAGTTCTGCTTTCTTCTGTGGTGTTTTTGGCAGAACTTGAGTTGTTTTCTTTAGGGCGCGGGCTTTTGCCATCCTGTTTTGGAAAGCGGAACTAGAAGGCGGGGTTGAACACGTATACTCCGCGGCATTTGTAGCATGCTCTTCATGTGCTTCTCTCAATTCAGCTCGCCGTTTTTCACGTAAATTTTGTACTCGTTTTCGAGTTTGCTCTCTGATTTTTTGTCTTCTTTCTTCTTCTGCTGATGTTTCTTCCCTTTTTCGTTTCTTCGTAACAGCTTTCAGGTTTTGTGCCCTAGTGTTCGGCCGGTGAGTTTTCTGACCTCGGCTGTCACGCACCTTGGCTATTTTCTGTTGGCGTTTTTTCTCGTAGTATCTTTTATCAGTAGCTTTCTTTCTCTCTGCCTTTTGTTCTCTCCATCTTTTCATCTTTTCAGCACTTGATTGGGGTTTTGTTTCCATAATTTGTCGGAATCGCTTGATTAATTTTTGAAGCACGCTGCTATTATTGTGATTGAGAAATCGAGTGTAACGCTAGTCGACACGCGGCTAAATATACCACGTGCTTTTATTGTTTAAACCCTGAAAATATCCGTATCCCCCCCCCCCAAACATATCAGGCAAGGCTGCACAGGCTGGCCTTCGTCGTTTCTTGTACGTTGTGACCATGATTTGGGTCGATTTTGAGAGCGGCTTGTAGTGTTTCTGGTCCGAATTGAATATGTAATATGATCGCAAAGCGTCTATAAACAACACATTAGGCAGAAAATATGTTTCGATTCATTCTTTGTACCATTTCTTCGGCGAAAATTCATATAAGCTCGTAAATTCTTACGAATCTAGAAGTCTGATAGAATGAACTTTGATTTGGTCGTTCTCTATATGGTGATGGACTACTCTACGCTGATTTATCGGCTTCGAAATAGGTAAGTAATGGTTGAATTTATGCAATCAAAACTCGTTACAAATTTGTTTCCGATATGCAAAATCGCTATATTTTTCCCAGCATTTCATGATTTGCTATTATCTTGCACAGAGCCTTAAAGCAAAATGAATGAACTTTTCTCAGATGTAATTATTATTGTTTTTAGGTTAATCTGGTCGCCAAAAGCCTGAATTCTGTAAACTGTGAAGTCTGTTTATAATCCAGCGTTACAGGACAACACACAAGAACTTATATTGTAGTTTGTACTTATTACTTCCTCAATAAAAAGCACAGAGCAATGAAATTTTGTGAAAAGTCTATTTGTATTATATACAGTAATTAGGCATAATAAAATTTTAAGCTTTTATTCGTTTTGAGGGACAAAAATTACGTTTTTACTCTTGGTATGCAAATTCGATGTTACGCGTTACACTCAAAATGTCGTGCTTTTTGTAAACAATTGACTTTAATTCGTGTTCTAAACTTATCGCTTGAATTTTGTTATTGATTTCATATCAAACAAGAACTATTACTCAGTTTATCTGTAAAGTTTGAGGGGCGTTCATACATTTTTCGCGAAGATATGGGTAAATATAATTTTCGGACCTTGTAATGGTGGCGTGACCGTGCTACTCATCAATAGTTAACTGTTTTAAGAAAGAGTAGTCTTTTTGTTGAACTTTAGACAATTCTTTCATTTCTTTCGGTTGCTTCTTTATTCTGAGTACTCTTTCAAAATTCTTAACTTTTAGTTTAGAGAAAACCATCACAAGTAAAGCATTTTTTGAACCTGAGCATGATACTGAAAAGTGCTGGAAGGTATCCAGGCACATTTTGGATCCTTATTTCTTCAGCAGAAAGAGTATGAGAGAGGATTTCCTTGGCAGTGCCCTGATCTGTGCTTGTAAAGTCATAAAAGTTTATTGGAATTTGTGAATTTTCCCTTCCGTAGCACTTCCTTCATGCAAGCTAAATGCATTCATGATGGACACAACTGTAAGTTTTTTGATGGAAACCTTTCACACCAAGCATCCCAACAGGGAATTGTGCCAACTGCTAAAATATTAGAGCATGAATGGTGATGTTGTACCATTTTTATTTAGCTTTGACTCCTCAGCTATATTGTGATCGCTGGTATACCAAAGGTTACCAATTCCTTTCTTTGTTTGTCATGACATTCGCTGTTATCTGCCTGACTTGGGTAACCTGTAAAATCCATTCACAAACTGCAGCTCTTGGTCTTTAACTTTGCGATCTAGGAACCTCCTCAAGTCATCCACACTGCACTGGCTAGATGAGGGTCCTTGCATTGCAAACATCCGCAACATGGAATGTATTCTGTCCAATGGCAGACTTTCCAGATTGGTCAGCATACCAACAATGTAAGACCAAAATACCTTAAGGTAAAAAAAAAAAAAAAACCTCAACAAAGTTGAAATTTAAATTAAAAAAACAACTTATGTGGAGGCAGGGCTGGATTTGTTTCTGTGGCAACCAAAGTTCAACCCCTAAACCAAGCTTGTAAAATAGTGAGCTGGTTTTCCTCCTGCTGATCTTGGTTTTGAATTGTGTAAATATTTGGTGATCGACAAGCAGGTACAATTAAACCATGAAAAAGCGTTAGTTTTTCATTTTCTTTTTTTTTTTAACAACTGACAAATGTTTGCACTGATTTAATACCTGCAATTCCTCCTCTCTTTGATCTTGTGAAGAAGCCATCACGGATTCTATTTCTGCATCCATGACAACTTCTGCAGACACAAGTAAAAGTTTTTGCAACTTAGAACTTGTATTTTTTCCATTCCAAAATCTCTTTTAGATACAGTAAATGAATAAAGTAGAATTTAGCTGTGTCACATCCACAAGGTGGTAAAAAAATTTTAACCTGACAGAATACAAAGGTGAACAGCTGGAAACTTGAGAACAATGTAAATCACAATGAAAATCTCAAGCTGCCACAACATTCTAATTAAATTATTTTGTACAAAACACATCACATATGACAAAGTTTGAAGTTCTCACAGCCCCTCTAAAATTACATTAGTCTACTGGCCATTCTCAAAGGTGAATCAAATTTTCAAACAATCTGAATAAAGCACTTGAAGTCATTATGATAGTGGTGATGTCGTTATTTGCAAGCAACATCGAAATGTACATGTAACAAGTATACCTTAACAGGCAAATACAAAAGCTTCAATGGTCACTCATTACTGGTAACCTGTTTCTTTTCTTTTGGTTAGAAAAATGTGCATGAGGTGCCACCTAATTATTGAAATATTACTATTAGACTAGCTAGTTCTTTTGCTTTTAATATCAGTGTTAGTGCAAGTGATCAACTTAACCTGTAGCTCGTTGTTGTCCTTTTTGCTTTTCCATAACTATAAACGTGTCTGTAGACTCCTCTTTCAGAACACCCTGACTGACCCAAAATCCTAAACGCCTTCTCAGGAGACCAGGAGGAACATGCATTATGCCACTAAGCTCTTCCACAGTCCAGCGTTCTGCAAGAGTCAACATGTTAAAGCAGCACTTTATTGTGACCTTTACCAGCTGATATTTGACATGGCTGAACGACTGTAAGGAAGGAACTTTATTTATCTAATTATTCATTTATGTTTCTTATTGGAGGGATGATAAATTATGATCTCACCACAACTTTTTTGTACCCTTCCAGTAGAAGCTTTGGACAAGCCCAGCTTCATTAGTTCTGCATCTTAAAATTTAGGTGAAATAATAAACTGAGGGGTAAAATACTCTTTACGCAAGTCAAAGATACTAGTAACTCAACAAAGATAAGTGGTGGTTGAAGAAACGACTTAATAAAAAAATTCAGGTGAGATGATTATTTACATCTGTCCTTAAGACAAGTACTTTTATGAATGGAGTCCTGCTATCATCCTCACTTGATGTTGGTTTTCTACCAAAGAAATTTTTTAAGTGTAACCTGTTCATGATGACATTTGCTTCTTGGAAAAAAAGCTTTAGTTACTTGGTCCAATATTTTTCTGTCAATAGCTTAGCTCTGCTCAGCTACATAAGTTTCCTAAGACACACCTTTTTCTTGAAAATGCATAATTGCAGTGGCCTGAGTTGGTGTGACAGACAAAGACAGAGTGCGATCAGCCAGTTCAACTTCAACCTCAACTAGACCCAAATGAGGTTTCCATCTTAATGTTCGCATGCCTTTCAGGGCCTCAAATCCACGAGTAAACTCATCCATGGCACTGATATGAAAAAGGTACTTTTCATGAGATGTAAGAAACAGTATACAATCAATTTTCCCAAAGTTTCACTGTTCATTTCATATTTTACAAGTAGGATGTTCTGCCACTGAGCAACAAGGAACTTTGATTGTTTCTGTTTCCTCTAATTACCCTCGTCAAACTTGCAATCAGTGAATTTGAAGCCTCTCATAATCTATTGACCATCTTCCTGATGCACTACTAAGGACACTTAAACATGAAGGCGCGCTATAAAGGAGCCTTAGGTTCCACTGGACCATTTGTCAATCAATCGTCGTGTGATGTAGAACTCTTAAAGTCAAGTCAGCTTGAGCTACAGCTTCTCCAAAGCAGTGAACAGCGGGCGCATTCCTCAAAATTGTTTTATGTCTTCATCACAATACAAGAATTTTTGAGATTTGTATTGCCTTTCTCCAATGGAAACTGTCTTTATTTGTGGCGGTAAATTTGAGATCGAAGTAGGTGGTTCGCACGTTACCTCATGCCACCATGCTTGTGGAAGTAAACAATAGATATCTCATTACCTCCTTTTGTTTGTCTACCAGCATTTAAATTTGACCCGCACACGTCAACGGTGAGTGACAAATGAGCCTAGGTCTTCCCAGGGAAGACTTCCTTATATAGCGTGCCTTCGTCTTTAAGACAATTGCAGATATCTTGGAATGATGAATGTAACACAGATGATCCTTTGTATAGGGTGCACAATATTGCCTTATCTAACAGATTTATGACAGTTTACATAATCAACAATGCACAAGTTGTGTACTTAAATGATAAAGGAACGTAATAACTTAATTAGTTATTAATAATCAACACTAATATCTACAAATTGAGGACTCTGAGATAATTTTTTTAAGAATACCTTTGCACTTCCTCAGGAACTTTGAGTTTCTCTTCCCGAAATGCAGGCCAAAATACAGCAGATAAAACCATGGATGTTAAGGGAATGGTATTTGCCTAAAACATTGACCAAACACCTATTAACCCTGTCACTCCCTTGACCTGAGTACAAATTCACGCAACTTATGAGTGAATCTCTGTCTATTGGCTAGTGCAGATAATTTGGCTTAATATCACAGAAACATCCCCAATTTGATAACTGAAAGATTTTCAATATTATTTCCCAGGTAGTTGCGAGTCTAAAATATTAAAATTGTTAGATGAAATATGACATAATAATCACTCCTGTGTGTCAGCTCAGAACTTGGACCAAACAAATCTCATTAATATGTAACAAGCTGAATTATCTACCCATGTTGATTAGTTCTTATTTACAGTGTCAGTAGGTCTGTGCATTAAAACCACAGAAGTTATCACAAAGAGGTAATAGCATCAGTGACACACTCAGCTTAGCCTCAGAGGCCATGTCTTTTACCTTACCACATTTTGACATAATCTGTCATCTATTACTAAAAAGCCCTCAGCAACATGGATTTATCTTCTAACCCTTAAACCCTTGAAGTGATGAACTTGTCAATTCTCCCCATTAATGATTAACATCCATACACGCAGACAAGTAATAAAGATACCAAAATTATCAAGATGTTGTTATCTTTATCTTACACCAAATTCTCTGAACTAATTTACAAAGAAATCTGAGGAACTGAAGAGGGGGGGGGGGGGAGAATTTAAAATGAGATCTTGGGGGTTACGAGTTATAAGTAGGTTATTCCCAAAATACCTTTTTATTATCAATATTTTCGGCTGATGCCTGAATATGAGAATTAATTCTTCTTGAGTCTGCCACATCTTTCAACATAATCTCACAGAAGTGCAAGTGTGATTCACCAAAGCGGAGCTTTAATAGCTCCAAATAACGAAGCTGTAACAAAAAAAAAATTAATCAAATAAATTTAAAATAAAGTAGAAACAATAAAAGAGAAAAACTGTAAAAAAAAAAAAAAACACTTTGTGACAAAAGACTCCATTTTCTATGATGGTTATGTATATTTTTGCTTGTTTGAAAACCAGGTCTTAAAGATTTCTTTTGAATTATAACCTTAATATGTAGATTCTGACAAAGTTTCAGATTACTGGCCTCTTAGACTCTACAGACCCTTTCTTGGTCAAGCTCAGTAAGCATGCCTCTACTAACCTCTTTTTCTGTGTCATAATTAAAAGTTGAGAGAATACGATCAGCCAAGAGTGTGCGATACTCAGACACAAACAGGTCTTTACTGCCATAAATGTTGACAAGCATGCTGTAACAGCAGACATTAGAACAAGGTAAAAGAAGAGTCAATTTTTACCCTTTGTAATACTTCACTTCTAAGACAACTACTACCCTTGGTATGAGATGGTTACCCTGATCAAAAATTATTTTCTCAGCAAGCTTTGAGAAATACTTTGTCAGAGAATTTAAAATGTTTTTTCTGGAGATCATTATTACCTGTAAAGAGTAAGCAGATACTGTGAGAGCTGTATGAGATAATGGGAACTGCACCAGAGCTTGGAAAAAATTTAGTTTTAACTTTTTCAAACCAGTTGAAAAATTGGATATCAACAAAAATCAAGATGAAATGGAATTTGAAATGAAGAAGGTTTGCCTAATTTCTTGTATAAAAGCCAAAACAACCCTGTTTATGACAATTATGGAAATCTAAATAACTAGTGAAATGAAAACACATCCATGATTATGAAGCAGTGTAGTAAGAGAAATAATGGACTGATTTTAGAGTAATATCAATAAAAAAAAAGAACTTGAATTTGACTCACCTGATAATGTCTGGTGCTTTTCTGCTACTTAATATTTTATCTGAGAAAAGGCAAATAAAGGGGAAATTTATTACCTAAACTTAAGGTTGCGTCGTTTTAGCACAGACTCAGAAACATTTTAAATTCATCAGTGGGCAAAGTGACATGCACTTCTTTAACAGGTGCTAAAATAAATGGAAGTTTCTAAGAGTTTCACTTTTAGAGGATTTTCATTTTGGTCATGTTTCAGGCAATTACATATGTTTGATTTACAAAAAGGTTTTGAGTCATGGCTTACAGAAAATATAGAACTCATTGATAAAATTTAATTGTAAACTACCTGGATCAGCATCACTTGGGGCTGGCATCCACTTAACATCATCATCCTCACTATCAGAAGCACCGAAATCATCAACGGTGCGTGGATCTCCTCGCATTAGTTCCTGAGTAGACAAAAGAAACAAGTTACCTGTTGAGGGCAACATTAACCTACTTTATTACACGACTCGGGCAGTCAGAGGGCCAATAACTAAAATAAAGCAATCAAAAGGCTCTATTGCCGGTCAATATTCTCTCAGTATTGGACTAGGCACTGTCCCGAATGATACCGCACTTGTGTCCCTTTGAACTTCAGTGTATAATAAATCTCTTATCAACCAAGCTTGCTCGGGACCGTACTAGAAGAATATCGGCCCTCGGTCTTTTTTGTACGCACCTTGCTGCACTTGGTCCATATTGTCAAGAACTCAGGCCGATATTCTCCCAGTACAGCCCTCGCACTTGGTTAATAAGATATATATATATATATATACATATATGATAAGAACTCTTTCATCTGCTATGAGATAACAAGAGCACAATTGAACCACCAAAAATACAATTCTATAAAACAAAGGTCTAAGACTTTATCTGGGTAGCTTGTTTAATAAGGTACTACATTAAAATTATATTTGACTCACCTCTGCAAGTTCTGTGCTACTGTCATCTGTCAAACTTGTCACAATACAGCGTACAGTATCCTCACGAGTTCTGACAACGATAAAGAAGGCTCATGAGGCCTTTGATTATAATTATTATTATAGCTTTTTCATGAGTCATTTTGTCTGTTGTTTACATGTGCTCCTCTCCATCTCGGAAATTGTTTGATATATCATTTAAAAATGATGAGCTTGTTTCTGAATTTGATCTTTGCAATAACAACTTAAGTTGCCCAAGGGCCTTTGAGATCTCACCTAATTACTGAATCATTTGTAAATGTTTTCATCTGGTCTTGGGGAAAAATTTCTAATGTTCTACTGAGATCTCAGTAACCAGGATGAGAAGTATGGGATTGCAGAATGTTTCCAATTGCCTTTTTAATTATGTACCAAAAACATTTGAAAACAGAAAATTATAACTGATGTGCAAGAGAAGACAGAAGGAACTGGTGCAGACATGATCAGAGATTAAGAAACTGATTTCATGGTGACAGTACTTCCTTCAACAGTATTCACACACTCTGTCCATTGCATACACGTCTACTAGAAACACAACTTTACTATTTTCTTTTGTAACATATGTTATCAGTAAATTAGATTGCAAAAATGCTTTTATTGTTTTTGTAGCCTTGTACCTGAGATATTGCCTGACAGGTAAACAGACCTGTTCTAGAATCACTCCAGATGGATCAAGCACATGGAGAGCTCTGATGGCTGACACATACTGAGTTAGAATGTCTGATGTGTTGGCACCAGGATGAAGTAAACGTCTCTCAAACCTGCAGTATCATTAGAACAGTGAAACCTGCATTTGAAGCTTACAATCAATAACCTTTGCTTGCACACTCAGTAAAAGGTGTTGTATGATATGAAGCAAAGTTATACTTGGTGATTAGATGTGGGTTACTTACGCAGATCTGAGGGATGCTATGAGCTCTTTTCTTTGGTCAGTAACTTCTAAACATGACTGAAATAAAATGGAAAGAGCTATGATTGGTTTACGATATCTTTATAGCTATTGTAAAAAATAGACAACTTTTTTGAGAGACATGTTTCGGCATGCTTACGCCATCTTCAATCAATGAGTAACTGAACTTGAGTAATTATATAGCATACAAGTAGATGAATAAAATATTTGCAGTATGATGTAATACAAAAGCGGGCGCTATAATAGCTACTTTCTACATACCAGTGTACTAAATCCAGAGTACCTTCAAATATTGATTAGTGAGTTGATGTAACAGGAGAAGTTTTTCACCCATCCATTCACCCTATAATGCACTCCAATGCAAAGTTTTCTAAATGGCTAATTGGACACAGGCAACAACAAAATAGCCTTCTGACACAATCCTGTCTCTTGGATAGGCACAATGTGTGACTCGCCTTTAGTTAGTACAATCTGGACTAAATGTACCTTTAGATCTTTAATTGCAGGGAGAGAGTCAGGATATTCCACTATTATGGTGAACAATTCACTGATTCTGAAAGGAAAACAAGACACAATTTCTTTTGCTTCAAGCACTTTTTTGTTAAGACCAGTACTTTTGATTATTCATAGAAAACCAATATCTCCTCAAAAATGGTTTTAAAGTTTCTATATGACCATAAAATTTAGGTGAAGCTGCTAAATGACTGTACATCTGTACTTTTTTCTAACAACCACTGGATGTAAAGTGCTCCATGATTTATAATTTGGGATAATTAGCTAGAAATGTGCCTTGAACCGCAAGTTATACTTACCTTAGGTCAGCAAATGACTTGTACATAAAGTACTTCAGTTTGGGTTTCCACATATCAAGTGATGTGTCTGTATGCATTACTGCATCCTTGAATAACTCTTCTTTGCTTCTCTTAGGATAAGCACTTGCTGCAAAATTTTCAAATTAAATTCAGTTTTAAATAGTCTACAGGGTACTTGTCATTGATTCATTTCCATGATTACCCTTCAAACACTCATTTCAACGATGGCTTTTGGCAATTGGTTGAATGGAAGGAGCCATTAATTCGGTCATTGGTATGGCTGGTCAAGAACAGTTGCTAATAACTGCTGCCATATACAGCTACAGCAAAATTTGTGTTGTGTTGTGTTAAAATAAACTTAAGAAATACACATCACTACATTCAACAAGTATAGAAGAATTATAAGAAAAAAGTAAACTAGACCTTGTTGCACTGGTTTATAAATTAGTTCTGTCCACTGCTGTTTCAGATCTGCTTTGCCTTTAACCTCTTGGAAAGGAAACTACTGGTACTTAATGAAAATATACTAAGTATTTCTAATTTTTAAAGAATAAGTTGAGTTTTCTTCTTTGTAATCACCAGTTAATTTTAAACACACCAATTACCCAAGAAAAAGACAATTGGTTGTAACTTGGAGTGCTAAGTATATGTGAGTTGGCAGTCAGAGGTCTCTGGACACACATACCTTGAGTTTGAAAAATTAACGAGAGCCAGCCCCACAGTTCTGTATCAACCCAGTGTAACAAGGAAGACAAAAAGGATGACTCAAATTCGCCTTTACACTTTTCTTCAATTTTTCTTTGAATCTGAATGAAAGAAATGAATATCTCTGGAATTTCAAAATGATTACAAGTACCTGTTAACAACATAATGTGACAGGTTATTTTTGTTTTTGCATTTGATCATATTAAGAGGCTTGAAGACATGTAATGCTTAGTCAACCCTTTCTTGTCCAGGAGGGACAAATAAGTAATTCCACCCTTTAAAATGAGACATTACACTGTCAAGCTGACAGGTGACACAAAGTTCTCAGAATTAACATTCCAAGGAATGCCTGGTAGAAAAGTGATCCTCAGAGTAAATAACTTAAGATGATCCATAATAATGCAGGGGTAGATAATAAATCCTGCAATTCAATTTATCTCAAGCAAAAACAAATCTGCAAATTACATTGTTTCACAACTTCCCTTGTCTCCCAATGCTGATCATAAACAATACTGGTTGAGAGACAAAGGAAAATGAGAATCAGCCTAATAGGTGAAAATAAAAACTATTCACCCAGGATTCAAATTTTACAGGAAAATGTGCATTGAGCAGTTAATGTACTCTTTGTCGTACCTGTTTTTGTTTCAAAGAATAATACTCAGTAATTATATCTGGGAAGCAGTGGCTTATTAAAAAACACCTCAAGATGTTATGAATACAAAAAATGGCACTTTTTTACCAAAAAATCTATTTTCATATTTCCCTTCCCGACTGACTTTAAAATGAATGATGAGTATATATCCAAACAAATTCCAATGTGTATGTTTTGCAACACATTAATTAGCTAACTGTTGGCCAGTGCCTCTATTGCATGTTACTGATACATTGCTTGTCAGACTTGAGTGACTCTTGGGCCAAGTTCACTTATTTAGTTCTTACATGACAGTTGTTGAGAAGATAGATGTAGGGGTAGAGCTGACCAATACATCTGCAAGTTGTTAGGTAATGTCAGCAAATGCTTTGATCAAGAACCAAGTGTGCGTTGGTGATGTGTCAGCATGCATATTGGTTCGATCAGATTTGTCACCATTCACATAAACGATGTATTAAAATTTCTCAAAAAAAAAAAAATTTCTGCACTTAGTTTCATGAATTTCAAAATATGGTGAGTGTGTACAAATAAAATTGTATACATTGTATTACTTTTAAAAAACATTTTACCTCCCTGTGAATGACTGATAGGAAAGCTGGTTCAGCAACTTTATTCATTAGTCCAAGTACATTAAGCTGCCTGTTGAGTTGTGAAAATCCTTCAATCATGCCTTCACAGTGACAACAGTCCTTGTCTTTAGAACAACCCGAGCAAGTCAGTGATTCCACATCATCATCTTCATCTTCACCATCAGCACCTGGTGACGATGCACCTGTCAGTTAAAAACGACACAAAAAATTTAGTTGCACAGTCCTTCCTGACATTTAACCCTTTAAATGAATCACATTATTCTTCAGTCACCACCACTTTATAATAGACATTGTAGACTTGTGGTTAACATGTTGTAATCCAAATCAGGTTCATGCTCAGGCAGATCCTGGTCTGATCTGGTGTTCTTAGGAAAAGGATGAGCTCCATGTAAGCAAATAGTCATGGAGACCTGATGAAATGCAGGTGAGCAAACTGCAATGGAATAACCTCTCATCTAGAGGTTGGAACAATACTCCTATTCACTTAAACTGAACAAGAGCATCCTTAAACTGAAGAACATCCTTAGACTGAACAAAAGCATGTTTAATCTGAAAAAGAGCATCTTTAAACTGAACAAGAGCATCCTATCTGAACTGAAAAACACTTGAAGGACTGGTACAACATTAACCAAATCGAGAAGGTGTAGCAATACACCTGTTGGGGAACTGAAGCCTCAAATTGGTATTTTATATGCATTCATTTCTAGTGGGCTTTAGAGGAATTTAAGATAAAGTCTTGGTGGTTAATTTTGTTCACGTCTTGTTCTTTTACAAGAAAATCTGATTTGAATTTGCCTTTTCCCTGCTCTTGCAGCTGTAAGACTGTACACTCAGAAACAGTTAGCAGCGGTCGAATATGACGTCAGGGTGGGGAACTGACTTGAGAAGGCCTCCTATTATATTTCATTTTTGAATTTGATAACCATCACAAGCCACAGAACTTCAATAACTTCACGACCACACAGAAGTTCTGAAGGAAGAATATGGGATTATTATCTTTCTTTCCCACCAGTGACATAATAGCGAGCTAAAATAACCACTGACATTGCTGTTCTGAGCTACCATACTATGAGCTCAAAATATAGTATAAAAATATTTTTTTAAGGCCAAGTTGGGCCAAAAGACTAAAAAACCATTCAAACAGTGATAATTGAGCTATAAGCTCCAATTTAAAAAATTAATTATTGAAATTTAGGCTTCAGTTCCCCTTTAAACTGAATAAGGTCATCATCCTTAAACTGAACAAAGGCATCCTTATATGTATACTTTCAGATTTTTTAGAACTTTATTAGTTATATTATATTAAAGTAACTGCAAGAGTACAATTGGCTTCCTCTGTATTCATCAATAAATCATTTACTTCCCACTAAGGAAGATATTCATGTCAATCAATCTCGTGTGCAAACACTGCCATTATACCATTTTATAGAACTGTCAGATTTAAGTATAACCTTAACTTATGCTTGGAACTTTAAATTCTGATGGATGAATTCCCCATATAGTCCAATGATATTGTAATAGATTTTTTCACTTGTAAAATAACAATATGCCATGCATGAAATTGGCCTACATAGCAACACTTCAATTACAAGCTTGTATATGAAGGCTTCATATGTAGTTTGTGCCATACCTGATGTGTCCATTTTACTATCTTTTCTACTTTTGACTTGGTATGCTTGAAATGCTTGTGTGTAAGATGCATGTACAATGCCTCTGAAATGCTCAGGTATATCACAAAAGATAATAGCTCTCACAAGTCTTTCAAACTGCAGATTGAGATCACTGGAAAATAATAATTAAAACCAACTAAACTTACCATCCCAATTTCTACTAACCCTGTGACCTCTAAGGCCTGGTTCAGATACCAAACTTTTCATGAGCCAAACTCAATTCGAATTTGGACTGACCCAAAGTAACAAAAGTACACCTGTTGATTCAGATGCAGTTCTTTTTGGCCGTTCCAAATACAGTTCCATTAAAAACCAGTCAAACTGCTTGCAAAATACATTATAACAATTTATCCATTAGGATCAGCACATGAAAAGTACAGTGTCTGAATTAAAGCCATTCCAAAGGTGTTCCAAAGGTGAAATTCTCAGCCAAGCCAGGTGGGAAGAATGGGTGAGCCGTTCCAAATTAAAAGAGCTGTTCCAAATTACATACATACATACATATGTTAATCGACCACTCCCCATGGGGGTTTTTCAGGGCCAACTCCCACCCAGCAACCACCCCAGGGAAGAACATCCATCACAAATCTCGTGCATGGGAAATTAACGTCTCCTACCCCTAACCCTGCAGGAGACGGGACCTCCATTTATTCGTCCCATCCGAGAAGACTAGAGTATCTAACCATTTCTTGATATAGAAAGGTAGCATATTCTTCTCACTTGTTTTAAGACCTCGAGTGTTGGTCCGGCCAGGGCTTGAACCCTCGACCTCCTGCACAACAGTCCAGTACTCTATCCCTTGAGCTAACTGGGAGGCAGTGATTCAGATGCCGATCTTTTCATGTATTTAATTCAAGGAATTTGGTTCCGCTAAGATCAGTATCTGAACCAGGCGTAAAAGTGACTAGCATCTAATCTCTCCCTATTATATTACCCATAAATCAAATGTTAAGCTCACAGAAAAAAGGCAAATGATCACCAGTTAAAGAAACCCTTGATTGGTAAACAAATTCTTCTCATTGATACCATAGGAAATCAATGGAGAACAGCAAGACGAATATGCATACTGATGTTAGGGTATAAAAGATTAATCACTGATCACCAAACTGAATAATCTCCTGACCTCTGTTACCCTTAAATTGCATAAGTTGCCTTACATTGTACCCTGATGACATACCCCAATGGAAGTGATCCTGTCAAAGATTGAAGGAGATCCACAAATGGCCTGTATGCTGATATTCCTCCACAGAGATCTCCCACTGCACATAGCAAGGTGTTTAATTCTTTTGCTTCAACCTGTGAGTATCAAAATAACCATAACAAAATTTTTTATCACTTCCCATAAGATGACCCAATCCCTTTTTCTCATGGCATCTGTAACTGTAGGTCTCAACTTATACTAGGGCTATGCATTTTGGCTCCATGTTTACCCTTCAATTTTTCAACTTCAAAACTGCCAAGCTTCACACATTACACCTAAGTCTCATGAAATCAATAAAATTAAGCACAAACGTGAAAATTCCTCAATCTTGACACAACTGCTGTGCATTTCAATGTAAATCAGCTGGGAGAATCTGGTGTTGTCTCAAGAAGCCAACATCTAGTTGATAAATTAAGGTAAAAGGACTGACTGGAGTTTAATTCTGTCTTTAATTAGACAAATGATTGAAAAAAATCAGACATCAATGAAGTGAGAGTTATATGTATTAATTCAAGAGTATGATAAGAGAGGGAATGGAACAACTCACAGTCCTGTCACCAATTAATCAAAACTGTGACAAAATTTGAGAAAGAAACTGGACATCAGAAAGATGCATAGAAACATCACACACACACATGAAGTGTACTTTCAAATTACAAGCATGATGTACACACTGTCATATTAGTGCTCAAACCGGGTAAGTGATAACCAATCACGCTGTGGAATTTTGATTCGTGTGCATGATTGTATACAAAATGTATATGTATTTAATTTTAGTATAATTTCAGAGCTGAACAAAGAGTTTCCAGCAATCTGATTGGTTGAGCGGTTCCTCATATGAGCTATATAAACCGCTCCACGCGGCTTATATAAAATGTTAAAATAAAATGTTAATAAATGTTACTAAAATGTTATGATTTTAGAAATTTCTCTGTTGCTCAGCTCTGAAATTATACTAAAACAATTAATCGCCTGAGGTTTGGTGAATATTGTCGAATCATCCCCTCGACTTCGTCTTGGGGATTATTCACGATATTCACCTCGCCTTTGGCGAATAATTGTTAAATAGCATGTTATTGGGATAAGAAGTTGAAATTGGGAGAAGTACAGTCATACTTTATTTTTTTATTTATTTATTTATTTATTACAATTTAATGGCATTAATAGTAATACATAACAACAAAACTAATATAAATAGCCATACGGATAATCTGTAAAGGAGTCCAGGACCCCATAAAGAACAGATCACCAATGAATATCTACGTTCCTCATTCCTGGACTTTTAAGCTTCAACTTCATTCAAGGAGGTGATGGTAAATTCCTTAACATGATTACCTCTTTGTCTTCTTGGAAATAGGACCAAAATTGTGATCGAAATTTATCCTTCAAATCTTTCTTGAACTTTTCTGAAAAGGCGAAACGCGGATGCAAGTTAACAATTGGTCATACAAACATCACATAAAATTTTTCATCTGTAAATCTCGCAAAACTACAGAGTAAAGTCTGCATACTCGAACTTTCTTGACATAATTTGTCACCTACCCAAAAACCAGTCTCGCAAACGAGCAGACACAAGTGGGTTTTGAGTGAACTGCTCCAAAGGGTCTAGAGTTTATAACAGAAACAGTATCGATTAGTTACTTAAATGAAAAATAAAAGGATTCTACCATTATGTTATTGATACCTGGTACTTGAGGAGACTCGGGAATTAAGAAGTTCATTAAATTCTTCCAAACAACTTCAACATTCCCGCTTGCCGCCATGTTGTTTTCGCTGGCAGTACTAGTACTCAGGTCTCTTTGCGAGTAACTTGAACAGGACTGGAGGGAAAATAGAATTTGTGGAAGTCCTGTTAGGAAATAAAGATTTTCACAGAAAATTCCAAGTGTCGAAAACATCAAATTGTTGCCACAACATATCTTGTGTGTATCCTGGCCTTCACTCAGGTCACCTGTGATTTCACTTTTATACTGAATAATTCCCAATTGTCATTTAGTTGTTGGCAGCAGCGGGAGATGACAAAACGCGGAGCCTTACTCCATGGAGTACCCTATGGAGTACCTTAACGTAGTACCCCTAAAAGTCATGTATTGGTCAAATAAAATATTTTATAAACATGGTAAATCGTTTAGATGTACATATCCTAAAATATTTTGAGCTTACCGGCTCTCCGAATGTCACAATTCGGTACAATCCAGTTTTTTTGGGGACAAGTGACTAGGGCTCTAAGTTACGAAAACGAAGACCTAAGACCTAAGACCCGGTGTTCGTTTTCGTAGTACGAAAACGAATTACGAAAACGAAAACCCTGTAAACAGAAAACCGTAGAAATTACAAGTTAAACGCACATTAAACAGTAACAACGCTTAGTAATATAACACATTACACTTCACGCGTTTCTTCCCATTTCTATATACTGCCCGTATTATTGTACGGCCCGTCTTGTCTTTTCTGTTTCGCTATACGAGCCAGTTTGGTGTTGATATTCTCGAGGGTTTCCTCGGGTAAACTTACAACACATATTATTATTTTGGAACAGCAGGCAGAATTCGAACGCTAGCCGCCTTTGATTTATAGTTAGCATTGCGTGACAGAATAACAGAGAACGCGTTCTGTACAGGAAAAATGACTCTTGGGTTCTGTCAATAAATAATCGATTTCTACTGTATTTCGTAGCTAAAATAGATTCTGACGGTCGTTCAGCTTTTTCTGCTGGAAAATTCTCGTTATGAAGTAAGCAATTCTTTTGGCCTAGCAGGGTCTTCGTTTTCGTACTACGAAAACGAACAAGCGCCAACTCCATTGCGCTAACTTGCCGAAAACGCTTCAAAATGGCCTGAGACGCTAGGAATCAACAAAGAAAACAACAAGGCAATAAGGTAAGCCCATTTTATTTCAAAACGAGACATTTTTTCCTCTCTTTTAAGACAAACTGATAACATCCCATACAAACCTTTATAAATATAAAACGTTGCGCAACACGGGAGGAGTCACGTCCGCATTTCTTGTAGTGAGCTTGGGCTGCCTGTGCTCCATGGAGTAGGGCTCCGGGTTTTCTCATCTCCCGACAGCATTTTTTTAAGTATCATACAAAATTCTTGGAATTTTTAATTGCATTCCAGACCTACTGGATAGAGTGATTTTGCTTTTAGACACTTGTCTGCTGTAAAGTAATTCATATGTTGGATGGCAATTCATCAGCTGGAAAGCCATTCATATGCTTCCGGCCCGGGTGGGGGGGGGGGGTACTCCCTTATAAGGGCTTAATGGGGACGTGCGGCCAGCCAGGGTATGTTTTACGAGATTTTTGTCTTAAACAGGGTATCGTTTTTATCATTTTTTGTCTTAATCAGGGTATCGCTTTATCAATTTTTGTCGTAAACAGGATATCTTTTCTTGGAAGATAAACAGCAAAATTTTTACAAGCTCTAATTTTAATTAATATTGAATTCCGTTGATTTTGGCATTGATACCAGGCACATTAAATGTCTTAAACAGGGTATCAAAAATCGGAATTCTGTCTTAAACAGGGTAGGAAAATCAGCGATATTTGTCTTAAACAGGGTCAGGGTATGAGCCCCAACCAGGCCAATACTCATGGTCTTAAAATAAGTGAGGAGAATTTACTACCTTTCTATAATCAAGAAATGGGGAGATATTCTAGTCTTCTCGGATAAGGACGAATAAACTGTAGGCCCCTTCTCCTGCAGGGTTAGGGGTAGGAGACGTTAATTTCCCACGCACGAGGTTACTGTGTGGTAGTTGTCCTCCCCTGGGTGGGATGGGTGGGTGTTGACCCTGAAAAGCCCCTATGGGGAGTGGTCAATTAACCTATGTAATTTAATGTAATGTAATACTGGATGAGAAATACCACTCACTTCAAACAGAAGACAGAGGATGAAAATAATTTAATTTGTTGACTCAACAAACTATATCATCAAGATCATTAGTTTCCATCATAAAAGAATCACACCCTTGGGAACAAGAGCTCAACAAGAATCCAAATCCAACTGACAGGAAATTCTATCAACTTTTGATCAATGTGGTCACATCAGGCATGCTAGCTTAATTCTTCACCTTTCCTAAATGGACGAGGCACTCCAATCTCGGGTACTGCTTTCTGTGTTGGGTACAAAAATGTTAAAACGGCTACAAACAGTACCAAAAAAACTGAGAACTCTACAGTGTGGGAATTTGAAAGATATTGAGGGAACACCAAAGTTTGGTGCAACTCATAATGGTAAAGTGAAGATTGTTTTGATATTTTTCTTTTTCTCAAGTCTATGTTAAATGCAACCTAAATTTTTCATGCTCATGAACATTATATTTCTGTTTTGAGTCTCAAATTCCCTGTGGAAATGAACTAATTTGATTGTTGCTCTGTAAATCATCTATATCTAATTTTACTACACAAACTTATAAAACATTTAATGGGGTTTGATCATATTACATTATAATACTTATCACATTAGGCAAATTGGTGATATATTTTTGTTTTCCACAAAGACCAAATGTCAGATGGAAACTGTTTTCCTTTATTATTCAAGCATCAGATTTTTAATAAGGCAGTTATCACAGCATCAACATAATTTGTTACCTATTGGGTTAAAAAACAAATCTATTTATTGAGATCATTTCACTCAGTTTTTGAAAATAACAGAGACTAAGAAATAATACAGTTCAGGTCAAATTTAGGCAAATTCTTTCTTTTGCAAGATTTCTTTCTATGGGTGTCTATTTTGCAGATCAAGGACAATCAGGACTAACTATAAAAATCTATGCATGCACAGTGATCAAGGTACACAAAAGGGCAAGTCAAAAGTACATGATAACTAAATCATTTAATTATACAACAGGCTCTAAGAAAGTTTTGAATGAAGTTGTAGTCTGACTTTATATATATATTTATGACTTACGTTTGAAAAACACATATTGCAATGGCTGTAAAGATATTTTAAAAAATAAACAGTGAAGTGCAAAATTTGTCTGATACGGATGGTAAAAGCTGAATATTCCCATCAAACACAGCTATGAAGGTGGAAATTTTTCTCAATAAATGCATCCCAGCCATATCAAATGATTATAGACATAAGTCTGCGTACAGAATGGAACCCTTCCTAGGAAACAAACGTAGAAGTAGATTTGGTCTTCAATTCCCTCAAATTAGTGACAATAATAAACCGTTAGAGGTTTAACAGAAACCTTATTCCGTACAAGCAGTTATTACATTTAATCACACCTGCCAGAAATTTGCAAACACCTAAACCGTACATTAAACCAAATACAAACTGACCTAAACCATAGCATAACATTAAACCACAAAGGTTAGGTTGTTTCCAAAAATGCCTATTAATTCCAAATTCAAACTCAAGGAAATTTTTTGGTCATTAATTTGTAGCCTAATGGAAATTCTAATTCTGTAAAAGGGTAGCAATTACAAAGAATCCTACAACTTTTTTTACTTGCATGTTTAACTGTTTATGCCCTTCAAGTAACCAGCAACTAATTTATAGTAACATCGCTGAATTATTCAGTATAAATCATGAGAATACGGGAAATGATCACCAATTAAAGAGGCTCTTGATTATTTACACAACTTCTCCTTGTCAGCAACTTGAGAAATGTTTAAAGAACTGTATGAAGAATATGCATATTGAATTTAAGGTATAAAGGGTCTAATCAAAGGAAATCAATAAGAAATTCTGATATGCCCAATCATACAAAAATAAACATTACCTTTCAGGACGAGTTTGAGCAAAGCCGTGTAATTTTCAAACGGAAGTTAAATTTACAAAAGGATGTCTCACAACCCAAATGTAGTTCTAATAAAATTAATTAGTGCTTGATTATAATTCTTAGTGTGAGGATGTATAGTTCGAAATGAAAGACAATATTCCTTTAGTATTGCAACGCTTTACTCCTGCCAGTCTTGAAGTGTTAAGTACGATGAATCCAATTCTAGACCGCTACGGTTGCATGTAATCACGACCAGACGCGTTAAACCAGTTTCGTTTTCAAGACAGGGAAATGAGCAACCATCGGTCGAAGAGGTGAGAGTACCGAAGGGTGCTGATAATCACATATGCATAAATGATCATAATCCACCAGTTTGAGGTATCGTTTCATCTATTGCACTCAGCACAGTAAAATATGTGAATCTTTAAATTTGAAATCACTTGAAATCACGCACCACTTTTAAGCTGCTACCAAAATTGAATACTGTTTCGAATGGAATGTAAAGGTTCCACGAGAAGAGGCCCGCAATTTCCAATATGTTCCGTTTAGGTGAAAGTTCCATATATATATATATAAAGTAGAAATTTCCGTAAAGAAGTTCTCAAAAGCCTTGATCAATTACTTCCTCTATTCACACATTATCGGTTCAAGTTAGTTTCAGTGCATAGCTTTCATGATCCCTGTTGTCTTCTTGCATACGCTCCTAGGCACGCACATATCCCCATAATGCCGAGAATAAGACCGATGATAAGAGCTGCAGCATCTCCGCCATCGAAAGCTGCAACCTGATCAAAAAGACTAGCCAAAACTATCGCTAAAAAGGCCTGATACACTCCTCCAGCCGCCATCTTCGATGTAACTTGCAACACTTGTAAGCACGTGATTTAGCCACGTATGATGTCATTGTCTTTCTCGGAAATATGAACTTACCCGGTAGGGATGGGGAGTATCAATCGCAATATCCGTTTTAATCATTCCAAGGTCTAATGAAGGATTGAATCCTATTTGCAAGATTATTTTCTCAATACTAATTTATCTAATTTTAAAAAGATACAACACCTATTTCCTATTTCGGACGAACTGGGCTAAAATCATAGATCAGTTCTCATTGGTCGTTTGATGTACGATCTTTGTATCACGTGGTTTACTTTTGGCGCGAATATGTGGCGCCTCGCGCGCGATCCATCAATAGTCGGCAAAACTTTTAATTTATCTTTCAAAGTTGTTTTGCTTTTTAGAAGTGTCTTTTTAAAAGTCTCACGATTCGAAAAACTCGAAAATAAGAGCGAACAAGGGCGGCTGGTTACTACTGACCTGGAATAAAGTAAATGAACACCGGGAGAAGGCTGGGTACACACTTAATTCACTGCAGGCATCCGGGATGGAAAAAGAGAAATCAGGCGCAACAAGCAAAGCTCTTGAAGAAAAAAAAGAGCCAAATACCAAGGAAGATGTAATTTCAAGAGGAGATACTTTGAAGCCGTGGTGAGCCTTACGTAAACTCTTTACAATAGGTCTACTTGTACATAAGGCTTTTTGTTTGAGAACTTGAGTTGTATCACAAAGAAGACTGTATTGAAGCTATCTATAGCTGCCTGTTTAGGACTGCACAATCCAAAAGGAGAAAGCAAGGGAAAACATTAGCCGGTACGCTTTTCTTCTCATTAACCGCACAAAGACGACAAGAAGGCTTACAGAAAGTCTAAATATTTATAAACACATCGGAATAAGCCGTTTGTTCCACATGTCCTCCCCATACCACCCCCACGGAAGTTAGGGTTTTGATGCTTGAAAAAAAAAAGACGATCAAAGCCAAGAACGCTCTTCAAAGGCGAAGGCCGGTTGGGGATAGGAATGGATAAGTCCCACATAATAACTCTGCTGATTACAACTCATTAATTACTCATCTGGTTATTGTAAATTGGAGTAAAATTTAAACGTACATGTTTACTCCATCTGGTACGAAAAGACCTCAAATATACACTTGTCCGACTTCCAAACCTTCCGTCCTTTGCTATAAGTCCTCGTTTAAAATTTAATTCAAGATGTGAGGGAGCGTTTCGTGATTGTTACACAAGAAGGGAAATGTCTGTTTGTTCTGATAAAGTTGTTCCGGAGAAAATTTAAAAGAAAATATCCCACGCAGCAAACAGTAAGCTGTTCGCACACATTTTTTTCACGCGATTTGCAATATATTTGAAGGATAATAAACACGATAGCCTATACTTTTGCACAAAAACATGCTCGTATATTTTTCCTTGGACGTCAGTATTTGTTCCTCGACCCTCTAAGAGAACGATCCGGTTCAGACATGTCTCGACATGACTAGAAGAAGAATTATATGAACAGAAATTTGCAATTGATTACTTAACACTCTCATGAATATTGTTTTCGCAAAAGAATTGGTAAGTGTAACCAACCGTGCCCTTTTCTGGTTTATAGCTCTAATAGTTAGCGGTACTATCAAAATCCATAGACAGAAGAGCTTTCCTGTTCTGATTTTGGGATCGAACCATGATAACGGTCGTCGTTTATATTTTGGCAAGACTGAGACACAGAATCTGTAAGGATTTCTAGATCTGCATGCACCTCATATCAACAGTTTCATCAACATTTACTTTTACTTATTTATTCTTTTTGTAATATTTAGATTTTTGCACGATACTGAACTTATAGTTGTTCCTTTCATATTTAGTGAGCCTCTAGAGCGAGCAAAGGAGCCTGACCAAATTGGGACCAGTAGTTTGTCGGTATCAAAACAAGGCGATGTTACGAGTGAAAATGCCTCCCACGACGAGATTCAGAGGAGCTGCCAGCAGCTCATCGATGATATCAATGCTAAAAGGAAGCGAGACACGGATTTATTGAACGGTACAGTAAATAGCCTAAATATTCTTAGCTTGATTAACGACTACTTAACAATTATTCGCCGAAGGCGAGGTGAATATCGTCGAATAATTCACCGACCCTGAGGCGAATAATTGTTTTAGTATAATTTCAGAGCTGAACAGCAGAGATATTTCTAAAATTATAAAATTTTAGTAACATTTATTAACATTTTATTTTAACATTTTATATAAACCGCGTGGAGCGGATTATATAGCGTCTTATCATATGGCTGTGTCTCACAAGGACTGGGAACTACCGAATTCACGAATTTGATTGGCTGAAATCAATATTGAAAGCGGTCAGGAGCCCATTACTTGAAGCTCCTGAAGCGGTCTAGATTTTCCCACCTAGACCGGCATCTAGACCGGTCTAGAATAAAAGGTACAAAGAAAATAAAAAGTTGGCATATAAGACACAGCCATATAATAAACATCTTATTAACCGAGCTATGTCGGTCTGTATGGGAGAATCTTGACCTCGGTCGCTAGTACAGACCTCACTGCGCTCGGTCTGCACTGGCGACCTCGGTCAAGATTCTCCCATACAGACCTCCCACTCGGTAAATAAGAACTAAATATAAGGAAACGCTCGACCAATCAGATTACTGGAAACTCTTTGCTCAGCTCTAAAATTATACTAAAGCGTTTTAAGCTGCCATGGCTGTTCCGCCATTTTTCGAATTTAACCCTCAGGTAGAAAGAAGTTGCGATCAGAGTGCCGCCCACAGCGTGCAACGTTTAGTTCGTCAGCGTATTTTGTGTTAAGGCTTCTGACGGGCCTGAAGCTTTTGTGCGTTAGGTTAATCTGGCCTCGTTCTTGATCTTCAATTGGAAACTTATCTAAATTGCAACCCCAAACTCTTGAGTGGCACTTACCCCAGCAAAAGGGTAACTTTGGTAAAGGTAATTCCCCATTTCAAAAACGAGTGGGGGAGTGGGTCGAGCTCGCCGCGAAGGTTTGTCTGGGATCGTTACTCGGGACACAAATTTGCGTCCCGAGTAACGATCCCAGACAACCTTGCGCAGCGAACTCGACCCACTCCCCCACTCGTTTTTGAAATGGAGAATTTAGTTAAAAGGTACTTTTTTCCCATTTGGCGATTTATTATACGGCACCATCCATAAGACGACAAACTCTCACGGGGATGAGTTTAAATGCATTAAGAAATGTGACTTATCCGTGCCATGTGGTTAAAAAGATCTTGTGAATTAAATCAGATTTCCTTTTACCTGCATGTGGGGAGCGGCCAATTTCCCCTCCAATTTGGATTGAATGTTTAAGTCTTGTTACGCGATGTTTGCCGACAGCCTTAACAACACGTATATGATTATCATATAATTGTGCTAGTTTACATGGTCTATGAATTGCATTTACACCAAAAGAGGGGCAGGGGTTAATTCATTTTGACATGATTAGAAAGAGAAACCTGACCCTTCTTCTTGAACTTTTTTTTTATCATTTGTTTAGCTCTTGACTTAAGTAAATCCGATATGGAAGCAATGACCTTTATTTCTCTCGATTAAGCTATGAATATCGAAAGTAACGCTTTAAATTTGAGAAATATTGTCGAATTTGTAGACAATAAAGAGCGTAAAATTAGTATTTACCGTTCTGCTTTTAGTTCTGTGAAATCGGGAACGGAAACAATGAGACATGAAATCATTACTTAACTCATAACGGAGACGGTAAAAGGTACTCAGAGAAATTGATTCAAAATAGACAATCACGATCACCAGACAGAGTCTGGCAACAATTTTGGTAAATGCCGATAACTGAAGGAAATGGGGTGGTTCCAGATATGCAATTTCCGCGTTTCCCACAAACAGTAAGATTCAGGGAGACATGGCTTCTCAATTTGCAACAGAACAGAACGCCTTTCTGTTCGCTTATTACTCACACTCGGGATGGTTGATGGTTTCACCCTTAGGTCTCAAGATCTAACTCTTAATTATTCCTTCTAGCCTTTATATATTCTTTGTAGATCAGTCAAGGTGGATTTTGAACTTCGTCATTGAGCTAAATGATGAGTACCGTTTTCGTGTAAGACGATATTAGGTCCCCATAGATAATAGAATCACAGCAAAAAAATGATAAGAATTCATTCACAACAGCCGATCTCTGCCATTGTTCTAGGGATATATATCGTCAGATTCTTAACGTGTGCATCTGTGAAAGGCATAAACGCACATGCTCCTTATGTAAGTATAAGGACGTCGCTCCCCTAATGAACCACTTTTTAGTCTTCAGCGGAAACTTTGGGTCCGTCAGAAGATACCCATCGTCTCTTACAATTTCCTGAGTAATATAACCGGACCAAAGAAACATCTCATTCTCTTAGATTTCAAGAAAGCTCTCGAGGAACAAATTAACGCCTCTTGTGGTGTTCTGGAAGAAAACATTGTTCAAACGTATGAAAGACACAGCAAAGCTATTCAGGACAAACTTCAGGAATTGTTTGCGGTTCTTGAAAGAATAAGTAAGTTTTTTATTGCTTTGCAACCATTATTTTGATAACTAATAGTGAAAATTTAAAAAAACTGAAGTTTAATCAAGACTTCATAATGCTTTGTAGCAACTTCCACCTTAAAATGTGCCAGAATTTTCAATACAATTGTATCGTGCAGTGATATAGCCGTGAGAATAATGAAGGCAATATAATATTCCCATTCGGGATGATTTCTATTAAAGAAAAATAGTTCAAAATTTGAACTATTTTAAAACATATCACCAACGCACCGAATGATGTTAAGATATCGTGACCTTTGTAAACGAGGAGAAAGGATTAATCAAAACCGCGAGCTGTCTACGAAGACACGATTGGGCGCTAATAGGAAATTAATCGCTTTTCGATTCATCTGGAACGCCCGAATATGATATCATATTGCGTTGCATCTATTTTGAGCTGGACCGCTCCGCTTCTCAGAGGTATACCGCCGTATGTGGGAGAGTGCGTAAAGAGCATGTTGTAACTGAACACCGTAAGGCTGCTTTATCGCAAGATCAAAAAAGCTTTGATGAGGATACCTGTATGCAGACTTGATTTGCCTCCCAGTTTTAAAAATATGGGTAACATTATCTGTGGCCCCGTTCACGGACAATCCCAAATTGTTGTCTATTATCACAAGTTATCTTTTCTTTGACCTCTTAAGACACATGTTTTCGATTTTTCCATTTTGCCATACTTGTCCATCATTCACCCTCGGAATAACGCAAGACGTGTTGACAAAATAAGTTACTTTCTTTCCTTTCCTCTCTAACCCGTCCCTTCACACAAATTGTAAGCTATACATGATTTAAACCCTTTTGTTTTTCGTAGGTAAACTTGAAAATGAACTGATGGACTTCAAACATTCTCTTGGTGTCCTCTATAACGACATGCAAGTTGTGTAGAGAGACATAGCTAGATATCTATATGTATAAACATGCTTTGATTGACCCAGAGTAAGCCAATTGACCTAATTTAAGAAAAGTTCTTTCTGTACTCGTTACACATTACCTACCCCCTTGGTTGGATAAAGAATGCACCCCGTGATGAGGTTATAAAAATTTGGAATGACATATCGCTTTAATTGCAGTTTTACGTTTTCATTTTGGCTTATGCTTTTATCAGTGGTTATAAAATTACATCTCCTCTTCGAAATTGGTTATAAATAAAGTGAGTTACACATTTCGTGCGTTTTTGTAAACACCACTTAAGTGGGTTAAACGAAATCAGATTACCTCGCTGACTTTCAAGAACTGTCAAAAAGGAAATTTATCAGAATCGGCAATATTAATTGATTTACAGTTTGAGTATAATCAAGTACTCCAACAGCAACAATGGGTGAAACAAAGCCTTTCAAGGGGGTAAGTTTCAATCAACTTTACTCATAATTTGGTAAATATTCCTGTGGAGTTAGTTGGACCAAAGATGTTCAAACGGTAGAAAATCTGGCCATCAAAGAAGGAAAGCGATTGATGTTTAGTCACAGCAAAAAGGGGGCGACTTAGGGGTAAGCAAAATCAGAATTATTTAGAGTGGCTATGTTGATGCAATGTTTGGGCACCAGGGTCGACGGACAACGACATCATAACCATTGTGGACAATTTGACTTTGAAACTGAACCTATAACCGCAAGGTATACCCACCGACCGTGCAGTCTGAGGTCAAGATGGCGGGACTGAACAGCCATGTGTTTCAGTCCCTGTCTTTATGTCCGTGCTACACAGTTTTATAGGTCCATAAAGAAAAAGATGATTCAGTTGGTCTTGCAGCTAGCGCTGGATATGAGTGGGACAAACACGGAAGCATGATCATTTGTTAAAGCTTTACATAAGCCTGACCTGCGTTACAATGAAAACAGGAAGCTAGGGAAGCTAACGAAGAACGAAGAGAGTAGAAGGTAGAAGTGTGACATTGCAACATAAAACGCCATGCTCCTGAAACTCACGTGAAGCTCACTTTTTGTGTGTGCTTCTTGTACTCTGTAAAAGTTAAAAAGACTTTTGACTATGTACCCGGTAAAGAGGATAAGGAAAGATATTCCAGCTTTCACGGTTATTTTATCTAAGACTATCGCTATTTAAGATCAATTTTGTCGATCATGTTTACGAAGGGAAGACGACGAAGCTGGGTCGATAATGATTGAACAACAACTCCAGCTCGTTCCAGCCAAACAATACCTTCATATCGATCTGATAACTCCGATAAATCGAAGTCTTATCATTATTGATAACGACCATCAGAATGAACCTTGAGGTTCATGAACAAGGTCGTCCTTGATCATAGGAAGGTAGGAATACTTTTTTTTGTTTCACTGTTAGACTACAACTAAGTTCAGTATTCAGCTGCGTTGGTCAGTTAAAGGCATTTGATGGCTCCCAAGGGTATCTATGATCTAGAAAAAGATGGATTTGTCTGAGATCAAACGAGAAGATTATCAGCTGGATTATGGGTTAAGATGTATTTTGAATTATAAAAGAAATCCGGCGGTATTACGAAAAGTGAATTGGACAGGTTATTGTGACTTCACTGGTTGGACGGGTTATGTAGAAGGACGATTTCCGATCGTGTTTTCACCGGACTTTGGGTTTGAGAGTGTCCAGATCATCTTTGAATGAACTTGGGCTTTAAGGAGTATTCATCGGGGTATCGGAATATTGGGGTTACGCCAAGTAGGGATGATCTCAACCCTTTGATTACACTTTCTCAATGTCAGGTCAGTTCTTCCGACCTTCCAGACCAGGCGTAGTTGTTTTAACAGCGGAGCTTCGCGCATTACCCGGGCAGCTTGCTTTGTTCATTCTTTCGTCTTATAATGCAAAGACGGTGTGACTCCATCGTACCTCTCTTTCACTGTTTTCAGTATTGAATAAGCACAGGTCAGCCTTCAGACCGCACCCCAGCGGAATCGAACCACGAGCGTAACCCACACTAGTCGGAAGCTCTAAACACTTTCACACTTTAAGTCAGGATGCTAGAGCTAGGCCACATACCACACTGACTGTTCACTTTTGCACTGATCAAAATGGCACTTAAACAACAAGAACCACAAGCCTGATTTCCAGTGCTCTTTGATTACACAGTTGTAAGAACACATTATCCCTTTCTTTTGCTTTCTCTTTGTCTGTCTTTCCTTCTGGCTACGGACTGCAACTATTGCCGTTGACTTTCTTCAAGTAGTTCATTTGGTAACGCACCTTTTTATTAGGCGGATCTACCAATGATCACTTACAATCGTAAGTGTGTGTGTTTTCTCTCTTTCTGCAAACTTACCATTGATTTTAATCTGATTTAATACAATATAATTAACCGTAATGGTTATCTATGTCCCTTAAAACAACTTTCGGCACACACAGGCACAGGTCAGGTTTTTTTTAACCGTACGGCGGGAAAAAGTTGGTCGTTAGTTTGAGACCTTGGGTCTTTTAAAAGGGTAGCTGTAACCAGCTATCTCAACTGGATTGGTGTTTGAATGACTGAGGTGATTGCTGTTGAACTCTACTACATCTTAATAAAAGCAGACTAAGAGTTGACTCCAATCTTCCGGAATTTGTAGAAGGTCAGTGCAACGTTGTGATTTCCTTGACTTCCTGTTTAGCACTCAACTCAGTGCTATCAAAAGTAGACAATTCTACCGCGGAATTATTTGGCCAAGAAAATTGTTGGTCCTACAACGGCGCTAGGGTATTTAAATGACCTTTTCGTTTTACTCTGCGGCAAAATTTTTCAAGTGGGTGTCAAATACTCTTATCAAAGTACTTTTCGCTGAGATATTTATCGACGATACATATACGCGGTAGTTTTACAATGAAACCTAACTACGCTCATTAATATCAATCACCAGTATTTCGTTGTAACCTAAGCTCCGAGATTTATTAAACAGCCCAGAAGAGCCAATTTGTCGTTCCAGTTGCTATTCAAGCTATGTTAGGAGTCTTGTGTAGTGCCGGGGGAGGTTCTGTTCCTACCTTTTCATGAAAGTTCAATTCTGAGCTGTCAGATATATATGCGAAACAAACTAATCAAATTTGTTTAGCATTTCTTGATCTTTTTGTTGGGCAGATTTGTTTTCAAGCTATTAATACTCACTACAGAAGTGTTAGCTTGAATAAAAGGTTTTCGTGATCGGTGATTCCTGCGATTCCTATCGTTCCAATGCACATGATTTACGCAATGAATATATTTCAACCAGTCTTATCACAGTTTCGGGTGGAGTGGAAACCCCTAAGGGTATTTCCTAACCAAAAGAAAGGCTATAATTGTTGCTTCTGAAAGAGATTTTCCAATATCTCTGCAATGAGCCTACACGGATTAGTGATTGAATCTCGTTTGAAGACCGCACCTGCTGCGTAAGATTCCTTTGATGAGAATTCTTCCAAAAAGTGTTGAATGGACCCTCCTTTATTCTGATACCTCAAACACAGTTCAATAACGTGATCTTTGATTAGTAATCAAATACTTTTTAAATGTGCCGCTGTTCCCTTCATTCTTAATCAAGTTCTGTATCCAGTAATCATTACCGCAGGTTGAAATCTCAGTTGTTGCTGTGAATTCTTTTTTACGAGCCTTGTTAAATCTCATCGCCATATATTTATTTTCGCGCGTTAGAACGGTTAAGCTTACCATCACGTCGCATCGCGTCAGTTAAACTACAGTCTGCTTAAAGAGATTGATCTCTTTTCTTTCTAATTTGAGGCCCTGTATGAAAAGCATGCAGTTGCCAATATTTGTGCTAAAACTCACAAATATTTTATATTTATCTTCTTTTTTTTTCCTATTTCATTTGGATAATAATCCATCAGCTAAGTTTTTTTTAAAGAGGCTTATTGGATTCCCGCCGGAAACGTGTTTTAGTTGAGGAAAAGACAACAGTCCCATATTTTACCCGAAGAAGGAGTCATCAGTTCTTATCGTGTAAGGTAGAGTGTAAAAGTGACTGCAAACTAGTAAGAATGTATCAGCACTAAGTAAGTGGCGCGGCACGCTATTCGGTAAGTCAAAACATAATGTTTCAATTACTAGGTTTTTTGCCTTCTCTTCTCCTTTAACTTGCTAAAGAAGTTTTGCGGGCAAAAACATTTAAATGTTTATAGTCATTCAATGACCGTCAAGAAGCTGAATTGTATGTTTGTCGACCGGTATTACGAAATTGTGTATCACCTTACGTCAAATCGCAAACCATTCCTGAGATTTAAACTGGATCAGTTAATTCATTTATAAGCTGATAGAGTGCTCATTTCCAGTATAACTATTCCCTTATTGCTTTTACTTTCTTCGTAAGTTTACCCAAATTTTGGAAACGTACATACGCGCACGTCCGCGTGAAGTCTTGTCACGCAGTCGTCATTAAGACTGTTCTCCGAGGTACGTTGACTTGGTTACCTTGTCATTGCGCGTTATATTATATAGAGTTCTAGATATGCTCAAAGTGACTTTTCGATCGTTTTCTATATGTGTCACGTTCCAAGCAACAAAGGTTATTTTTTTGTCGCCTCTCGTTGTCTTACACCCACCGCGCAGCGGACAAAGGTCCTGTTGTTGTCGTTGTCCTTGACACAAGCAAGCCACTTGGGTCCAGTCTGACGCATGGCTTGCATTAGAGATCGCGCGCTGTGTTTTGAAAACAACGAGGCCGGCAGCAATCTCCACACCGAAGGCTGCAGGTAGGACAAGGATCGTCTTTGAGTAGTGCTTTAAGACTTTTCGCGTATTTTCAATACGTTGTACAAACACTCATTGACGAACGCTTTGAAGAACCATCATGTGACGTGGTACGTAGATAAGTTAGCTCTCAGTGCAGGCTTATACTTAAAATAATGAAAACTTTGTCTCTTTCAACACCGCAAGTCTCTCCCTGATTATGAATGGCTTATTGCATCCGTAGTTTTTTCTCATAGTTGGCTCACAAAAGGCCACCTTTATCTGACAGAGGATACTGCGTGACAGTAATAGTGGTTTCGTCATCTGACAGTAAACTGCATCACATTGTCGCCTCGTTTCACAGTGAGTTCTTGTGTGATCGTGAGCCCCCTTCAGGCAGAAACCTAACCCAGTCTCGTTCTTTTGTAAGCCTTGCCTCGAGAATGCGATGATTACCACGTTCTTAGCCAAGAAGGAAACAATTGCCTACAAGACCTTGGAAAATCCGAAATCCTTCTGTGGACTTATCACTGGTAAATTTTCAAAGTAAGTGTCGCTCACATCGCGGTGTTTGTGCTAAGACAAATTATGCTCTCTTTTCTGTCCGGAAAGGTGTTCCGAAGTTACGTGAAATACAACCTAGCGTTGATAAAAATTTTTTTTTGTCACATGTTGTAATTATATGTGATATCCTCATTAAAATTCTTTGACAATTGCCAAATCTCAGTAAATACGAAATTAAGTCAAATTGATTCTTTGGAGTAAAGAATTGGAAGCTTTATTCAGAAAGTGCCGCAATAATTTGATGTTGGGTGAAGGATTTCTCCTGTTTCTCAACATATTCTAATGAACATGGCAGTGATAACATTAATAGACTTCGAGTCATTATGGCCCCTAAGCCACTTTTCCACTTTCATTCGAGTGAAGTTGAGAGCACTAATGCCAAAGTAAACATGCGAGAAATATGTCCAGGCCCATCGTATCTCTAGGGGTATTTTAACTCTTCATTTTATTTCAGTGAAAGCATAGAAATCTCTCTGATATACTTAATTAGCGATTATTGTTTTTTTTTTTCGGAATGTAAAATGTGCGTGTGTTGTTTTTGCCTTTCTGACGGGGCTACATAATTATATGCTGTTGCCTATCTTCAAGAGGGAATCCCCCTTTCCTTGAACATAAACAGATCATTGCAGGTACTATATTGTTATGTATTTGGAGTTGGGCACTAGCATGTTAAAAACACCTCACTGAAGAACGGATGAAAACAATCTGAATTTATTAAATCATTCAACAAAGGCAGCCTCATACTTGCATGTATTTTAGATTTGTTTCTACTTAGCTTATGAGCATACCAGTATTGCTGCAAATCCTTTTTACTCTGAAGTTGGAAATTTCTTAAATACAATATAGAGTTGTTTTAATTCTCATTTTTAATACATTAACTTTACTAGCATATGCCACTAGTTAAGATATAGTGTTCTAAATTCCTGACTTACCATACTGAGAATAACATACTTGCAAGCATAAAATTTCAGACATCTTTCAAGCATTACTTAACTGCCTTTGGTTCTTCAAAATAATCCCAAGCATTCACTGATTACAGTTAAATGTAAAGAATACAAGGAAAGACTTTGGTTTTAAATCCATGACAATTCTTAAATGTGCAGCTTGTGCAATTTGTTCACCATTTACTCACTGCCATAGATATATTTAAATATGTCTACATATTTCATTGTAAGGTGAGATGTTACTTCATTTCAGATCCATCCTAGTTTTCTTCTTTCTCCTCATCACTGCAACTGCTGATGGACATCAAACAGGAGTTGCTACAGAAGTGAGCACTTCAAACACAACAGGTGAGAAGATTCAAAATTCCCCTATAATTTGCTTTATGTCATCCTTTGCTAATATGAATAATTTAAAGCATTTCAGTCATTTCCTTGTTGGTTTGCCCTGTCTTTCTAACATGAAACTTTGTTAGGTTCATGTATTTGTGAAATTGAAGCATTAATAGCATTTCCAAAAATGTTAATATATTGTAATAATTGTTATTTTTTTTTTATATAATTAGACAGGTTTAGCTTCATTTGCTTGTGGATCTTAGCATAGGCTGCAGATATTTAGTCTTTGGATAATATAAAAACTGTTTGATCAGTTGATTGTTTGTTGATAGTCTCATGCAAGGGAGTGAACATCTGGAAAAGCACTTACTCCACTTGTGAGACTGTTTTGAAAATGATATTATTTGTTATGCTTTAAGTGCACCTAAACCCCAAAATTTTTATTGCTTAATGAAATAAGCATATTTTTTGGAGTGTTTCTGTGCAAAAATTTTGTTATTGCTTCAAATCTTCAATTTTCTGTGCCCAGTCAAAATACGGAAAATCAGCCGCCATCTTGCCCCACAACTGAGTTTAAAGAGGAATGGCTCTAGCGGGTAATGTGACGTCAAATTGAGAACATGAAAGTCTGCATTTCACACATTTAGCAATTTCCACGTGCGTTCTCGCGCATTTAAAAGTCTGGATTCTATAAGATCGACATTTGCTCATGATCTGTTATAGCTACCGCTGACAATTGCATGTGCTCACACGCGCGCCTACAATCTGATGTTTACAGACCTTTACTGCTAATTAAGAAAATCATTAAACAGCTGTCAAAGATAGCCTCCCGGGCTCATCTTAAAAATCCTACACACGACTTCTGGCTATATCATATTATTTTCCTTTAAGTTTCAAAGTCTTCTTCCACTTCTGGTAGATTATTCTTCACTTGAGTTCTTCTTTTTTCGCTGTCGCAAGATTTCATATCGGTTGAATATTTTTTTTAAATGTGAAGTGAAGCAACCTTTAATTCTCCAAAAGTCGTCTTCTTTATTTTAGTTTCTATTAACTGCATTCACAGTAGCCGCTCAACACATCAAATACAAGCTCTTAGGTAAACTCACAAAAGTAGAAAAAATTCCACACGCTGCCATCTTTGTTTTGAATTTTCATCTTTTGATCTCGCGCTTCTTTCGCACGTGACTCTCGTGCGCGTCACGTAAGAGTGACCTGTTCCCTGCATGAGGAAACTGGTACAAGCCACCTTAAATTGATTCATGTAATTTTAACTGCAAAATAATGCCTCTTGTTTTAACTTTCTGATTAGTTACTTTTTGAGAAAGATTATTGAATTACAAACAGTTTTGTAGGCTGCATGTCAATCTATTTTAAAAAACACTTTTGGCATCACAAAATTCTCTTGGAAATCAGTTTTTGAGAGAGAAGAGAGAATTAGTAAGTTGTTTTTCAGCTTAAGGTCGTGAATGAAATCTGCTTACAAATGCTGCCTTACCCTGCTGGCAGAGGCATTTATTTGTTAACTTCCCCTACAGTCCATGTAAAAATAAAGTCCTCTGCGCTCGGCCTGTTAAATCTTCTTCGAGCATGCGCCTGGGAATTATCCGAGTTTGTGGATAATCTGATTTGCAAAACCGGTCAGAACCTGTTTTAAACGCGTTTTTATGTGCACGCATCCTATTTAGTTGGCCGAGTACTACCGGGAACTGATTTGTTTCTAAGCAACAGGCCGTGCATGCTTGAAGAAGATTTAACAGGCCAAGCGCAGAGGACTTATATTTTACGTGGACTGTAGGGGAAGTTACCAAATAAATGCCTCTGCCAGCAGGGTAATGCTGCCTAGCTGGTAAAACAAAATGTATTTATGAAAATTTGCAACAGAGGTAAGAATGTATGAGATGACTCAACACACAAATTATAGATAGAATATTGCCCACCATGAGTGGGCTGAATGGGAGAATACTGCCCACTCTTGGAACCAATCAGATCACAGGATTTGGAGAATGCTGCCTATTCACAAACTGAGAAAAAAGTTAATGGATATGATGGGTTCTGTCTTATGAATCACATGACTCAAATTAAATGTGCTTTTTCATTGTTTCCTGTGTAGATCTCCATGGATTGCGCACTCCAGGAATATATGCATCAGAGAATAATATTAAGCAAAATTTACCAAATAGAGAAGAGAATAGCACAACTGCACCATTAATACCAGAAAATGACTATTTATTAACTAAAAACTCTTTGAGATACACTTTACTTCTGATTTTTAGACAAGAATTAGATAATAGGAGCTTTGTGATAAATGTAAATGCTGTTGATGGAAGTTCATCTGAAACTGTATATGTCCTTACAGTTCAGAATAGATCATTGTTGTTTCAAATAAATAGTTCCTTATTTGGCCTTGTTAAATTAGCCAATATTTCCTCATGGCAAAAATTGCTAGTAAGCTTTAATCACCAAGAAATCTCAGTCACCCAAGATTGTCAAGAATTCAACTACTTATCACTACCAAGCATTAGTAAATTGGAAGAGTGGGAAAAGATTGCCGTTACAGCACACCTTGAGGATGCCCAAGATAGTGATATTGAGGTATGTATGGTTTATCTGAACAGCTTGTAGAAAAATTCCGAAAACTGTGAAGCAAAGACACTAAAGCTCTACCTTATGGGGGTCAGTGGAGAGGAGAGAATGGGAGGCTCTCTCTCTCTTTGAGGGTTGACTGTAACTACAGCATTGTAACGGTTACATGGTGATAAAATTGAAAGCTATAATTAATATCAAGCAGGTAGAATGCTGGCTGTAACAAGGAATTTGGTAACAATTATGATGGTTGAAAGGTATCTCAGTCTGTGATGAGTGTTAGTTATGCTTTTTTAGAAGTTCACTTCTTGGTGAGCCACCAAAACTGATTGATGTAATACCAGAGAAAAAGTGAATGCATTTGGCACAATGATGAGGCTGCTTGGAATGATGGGAACCAAAGAAAGCAATATAGTACAGAGAAAGATGGTTGATAAATTAATTTACAACTTGAAAGACTTCATATATATTAGAGACTGGTAAAGTAAAGGAAGAGATGATGGACTTAGATGTTTTGGAAATTACAAAGTCAGGCCAAGCTGGTGTTTTACCTTGGTTGTGTAATAGCTTTTTGTTTCAATTTCTAGGTTTTATGTAGTCATTTGTATTACTTATATGCATTATAAACTAACCAAATGGCAAATGGTATGGATATTTGTAGAAACCCTGGTTTGGTTATCAAAATGCTAATGAGATTTGAACAAATTTAGAAAAAATGGGATAAAAGGGAAAAAAATGAAAGATTGTTGTTTTTTTCTTAAAGAATTTTCTTAAAGAATCTAGGGGAGGCCGTCGCAACATCTTTGAAAGAAATTGACTTATATTTTCCATCTGAAACGCTAGTGGCTATTATTAAATAATTATTAAACATCCGTGTGAGTTTATCGATCCCACTTCTTTCAATTAGAATGATATTTGTCAACTGTTACTCCTGGATCAGCAAGAAAGTGTGAGTGCTTTCTGCCAGAGACCATTGAGAAGTGATTGCACTGATAGAAAAAATGTTCATGCTAAACAGCAGATTAAGGTTAGAGATTGTTCTATAGACTTCTCATTTCTTTGCTCAATCAGATATTTTTGGTCATTTCACCTAATGATGAGGCTATGAAATTTTATTGCAGGAAAGTTGGAACAACACTGAAACACAATCAGGCCAAGGTTTTGTAAGTGTTTGAAAGATGGTTTTTACAATGGTAGACTATCTTTGTTATTAAAGGCTGATAGTTTCGAAAGAAACTGTTTGGGGCTGCGTCGGTGGGAGTAACGAAATAATTTGGGTATATCAAAAAAGTTGAAGTGGTAAATTGGCCACCATAACGATTCCAAAAGCTGACGTTTCGAGTGTTAGCCCTTCGTCGGAGCGAATAGAGGAATTGTGGGTTGTGTGTGCTTTTAAAGGAGAGAATGGAGCTACGTTATTGGTGGGAACATGGCAATGAGAAAAACAAGAATAAATTAGTGGAATGAAAAGCGTTCGTTGATCCCTGTGGGATTTAGACTGCCGGTTTGAAAGATGAGCTTTTGTTCAAGATTTTTACGGCTTTCTGTGCTACCTAAGTGTAAGGAAAGACTGCAGGTTGCCATATGTTGCTTAGAATGATTAGGTAAATTAAAATGTCTAGCAACTGGTTTCGATGTGTCCTTGTCATTCCTTTCCACGTCTCAAAGGTGTTCTCGGAATCGGTCACCTAGTCTTCTGCCTGTTTTGCTGATGTATATCTTTATGCAATAAGTGCAAGTTATGCAATAGATTACATTGGCAGAGGTGCACTTTGTTATTAGCTGACCCAAAAGGCATTGTTTTCTGTGGCTTTTAGGGCAATCCCACAGAGCAATCTTTTAATAATTATTTATTAATTGTTTTAATAGAAGCTGCCAGCCGGCATGTAAAGCAAAATCACTACCTAGTTTGTAGTCACAATCAAATTTCCATTAGTCACCTACTTTGCAATTTTTTTCTGTTTACTCTCAAACTTTAAGAAACCCCTATATGTTATTATATGTTGGGGGGAGGTCCATATGGGAAAAAAACTGTGCCCAATGTATATTGTGTACTGTGCTCAAGGATAAGGGCACAGTTTTTCCCTCATGGTTTAACTCAGACTGGTGAATATGTCATTTATGTTTTTCTTTGGTTTTTCTTTTTCTGTTTTGCCAATAATGGAGTAAGTAGTCAATCAGATAAGTGGACTTAAGATTCTGATCCAATGAGATGGTTCACAAGAAATAACATTGCTTATTCAAAATTTTGCAAGTGTATGATTTACTAATAGATACTTAGATTGCTACGCCAATGGGTAATGAAATAGACATTTTATTCAGAGTTGGCATTGACAATTTGATTTCATTGTTTTACACTTTTGGACTCTTGACATGCCTCGTTCCACTAAAATAGAAATTAAATAGTAATTCCACTAAATAGTAATTAAATAGTTATCAAACAAATTTGATTTTCTTTAATTATTGCACTAGTTTAGTTTTTAAGAGCTTACAATTACTGTCAGTGATAAATGTCATTGTTGTATGATACCACTTTTGTTTACAATTAATAACAGGACTTTTCTATTTAGGTTGCCATGCCAGCACCTGCTGGAGTGAAGGCAAGTTGTTAGTTCTTATCAATAGTGTCCAATAATCCCCCCTACCTCACTATGGGCACTTCAGTTCAACATGTATTAATTATTACTTCTTCTCTCTATTGGCTTCATTACTTATTATCAATATTATTATGATTTGCTTTAACCTTGTAGGAGGACTTTTTCATTGCAAAACCTTTTCAACTCTTGTAAAATACCATTACTTTGTTTTACAATTCTTTAGGGTCCTCCCAGTAACACTGTGACAGAATTAACAAGAGTGATAACAGTCATTAAGTCCCCTGGTCATCCTGTAAGTCATTTATACATATTTTAATTTGAAATTCATGACTTTTGGATTTGATAAGTGATCTGTTATCAACCTAAATTAATGTTAGATACAGATACTGGTGTGGAAGTGGGTAGGTGGGGTACATTCTTTATTCTTTTTTTTTTCTGTGTGTGTGTGTGTGTGTTTGAGATTGTTCTTTACAGGTTTAGTAATCGCTACTGCAATGTATGGTTTTCCCATTTTGCACAAAATATAAATATCAATTTGGATTGATAACAGATCACTTATCAAATCCAAATACAGAATTAAGGATAGAATTAACCATTTTTCATTGCTTATTTTGTATAATGGTTTGTTACTGTGTATCCACTATCAAGCTATAGGAGTTGACTTTTATTCTAGGGATTGGCTGGTGAAAATGGACCCAAGGGTTATAAAGGTGATAAGGGCATACAGGTTAGGCATGAACATTTAAACACATTATCTCTTGAGAGTTTCCTTCTTTGTGAATTCAAAAAATGCATACACCATGTTTCTGCTTGAATCATCCCTCTTATCTCATACAACTTTGTTATAACAGGGTCCACATGGCATCCTTGGAAAGCCTGGTTCTCATGGCCCTCCAGGTGAGCGGGTAAGTTGCTCTTTTAAGTGTTGACTGAAATTAGAATTTAGGCCTGATGTAATTATGAACATCAATTATATATTGGTGAAAAATGTCATCACATGATGCTCATGTGTCTTAAGCCATATGATATTTTCCCCAATAAAAAGTGACAATATTATTTGAAAAGAAAATTTGATCAATTAAATTATTCAATTTTAAGAAATAGGGTTTAATAAATACATTATGCTAACAACCTATCAGGATGAAATTTATACTAGAATGTGCATCTTTGTTTCAGTAGATTACCAAGGAAGAAGAAAAAACTCAATTCCAAAGCTTTAGTAACTTTGTTGTCTGTTTTACTTTTCAGGGTACTTCAGGACTAAAAGGAGATCCTGGGATTATTGGACACCAGGTAAAGGAGATGTTACATCAATACATTGAAACAAATTATTTCCATAGATAGTGGTTTACTTTGGTTGAATTATTTTTTTGGTTATTTATGGTTTGGAACAACACTTAAAAAGGTTTGAGTACAAAAACAGCTGTTTCATTTTGGTCCTACGGTAGGTGTACCTGTTTACACCCAGCTATCAATCCTGTAAGAACTTGCATCACAGACAATGTTCCAATTTGTGAACATATGATAACTACTATCACTACCTTAAAAAAACAATCACACAATTGTCAGGTATTTCAGAATCAGTATGTGGTTGAATTTACAGGGTCGTGCTGGAAGTAATGGACCCAAGGGACACCCAGGACCACTAGTTAGTATCATGGTCACTGACTTACAGTAACATTTTTCTTATGTCATTAGCTAATGCATACGAAAAATTATCTAATGCTAACAATGATTACAATCGTTAGTGAAGGGAGAAAGGGAAAGGAGGTTTGGGTTGTTCCAGTGGTTAACATGTTCAGAACCCTCCACTTGCTTCTTGGCTAATTGAGTATTAGTTATTTTAAAAAGTGTTGTCACAGGCTAGCTTAAACTTTTCATGGCAAATCGGGCCCATGTGACCTGCTATTGAACAGTGCATGGTACATTGTTTGGTTTTAACATGATATATATGCAACCTTGTAATCTTTTCTTTGTATATATGTTATATCAGGGTGATGCAGGTGAACCAGGCATGGCTGGACTACCAGGTGTAGAGGGTAATCAGGTACATCAGATATAACTTTGTTATCATAGACATTCATTGACCTACAGTAACTTCAATTGCCCTGATGCTTCTGTATCAATGGTAACTTTTATTTCATGATACACAATGTTAACATGTAGTCCTACAAAATGAAAACTTACACACACACACACATATGTATATGTACTACATGTATATATCAAAACAATGTATATATACACTACACTTCTATGTATTATTGGTATATAGGATAAATCATGCAGTGTTTAGTAGTGTTGGAATATAATCTAGAATAATTATTGATTTCCATATTTTTCTTGTCACTTTTTCCCAGATTTTTTGATTGAGAAACATAGTTGGACTTTTTGGATTTTTTTTTTTCTTAATGTGACCTTTGGCCTGTAAATGAAATTGTCATTGTGCAATGCAATTTAGCCTATAGGAATCAGCTATAGATCACACACTAACTCAAAAATTATATCTGCTTTAGCATGTATAAATATTACGGTCTATCAATTTCTACTATAGGGAGAACCTGGTGATATTGGTGAACCTGGAGATCCAGGACCTCAAGTAAGTTCCTAGTATGTTGAGCTCAAGACTATCACAGCTTTACTGGTAGGATATTAAATTTAAGTCTCTTTGAAATTTTGTCTCAAGTTACAAAACTTGCTTGATTGCTGGTGAACAAGTTGTTATTAATCCTAAACAAACCCAACTGGTTTTTCTTGGTACTTTCCATTTTTTGCTATCAGATCAGTTGGTGTTTGAAAACTTTTCTCCCCTATTCTGATATACATATTGTTTGAGAGATGTTCGTGGAGTCAGATAAATGGACTCAGGTCAACCCTTCAACTCCCAAAATCTAATTTGTAATTCTCCCCTTGAACTGCTACATACATCCTTGTGAATTAGTCATGTGCATTTGGTATTAGAACTAAATAACAACTTCTACCTGATAGGTTTGATTATTCTCATTACATGATTACTGAATAATGTATGCAGGGATATTATAGGGAGAAGTTACAAGTTTATTACATCTGGGAGTAAAAGGGTTTCGCTAGTTAAACATTTGTTTTAATTTCGCATGGCTTTCAAAATTGTATTGTATTGTAATTGTATTGTAATCTTTATTTAGACACGATCAATTCATCAGCCTATAAAAATACATATCACATACGCTAAGATATTTAAAATTAAAACTACATACTATAACACTAAAGCTGTTTTCCGTGAATGCCGTGCGTTAGACTTAAAAAATGTCATTGATCTTACGTTTAAATAACCTCAGAGACTCTGTGTTCCTTATATCGCGTGGTAAACTGTTCCATAATGTGGCGCCATTGTAGCTAAAGCTTTTTCTGTAATAATTAGTGCGCGGTAGTGGAACATTAAGCTTATTTTCAGAGTCCCTGAGGTCATAAGCAGAATCACGCCACGTAAACTTTGAATATAGATACCTTGGAGCTAGCCCGTGCAGACATCTAAACATCATGGTGGCTTTATGGATTTCCTGCTGGCGTGCAAGATTTTTCCACCCTAAAAACTCGAGTAGCTCAGTTGCATCAGCATCATAGTTAGAGAATGTCAACACACGGGCTGCTCTATTCTGCAATTTCTGCAGTTTGTCTCGTAGCGTTTTCCCACAGCAAAACAAAATCATGTAAAGTGTGCATAAAATGCTGCTGATCATTACATGATGAAGAATTTATATAGATTTGGAAAATCTCCAGCTGATTAGTGTACTATTTTACCAGCAAATTTACCAATGGTTTTTAAGAGAACCACAAAATTACTCTTTGACAAAGTGATCATTACCACTGTCATGTAAAAAAAAAATAAGAATAAAAAATTAGAGACTAATTTATTACAGAGTAACATAATTCACATATTAGATATTACAATAGTTGGCAAGTTTATCCTTGGGTTATGCTATGTGCCCCTGGATTGGCCTTGCACTTGTTTGTTTTTTTAAATCTTGATTATGTTTGTTTTTTTTCCTTAAAAAAATCTTGATTATGAATTGCCAGGGGTTTCGAGGCTCCCGAGGACAAATAGGACTGATGGGAGCATCTGGAAATCCTGTAAGTAGTGGTATGATATATCTGAGTTTGAAATTGTGTAAGTGTAGTTCCTGGTAATCAATAATGTCAGTTTAATTCTTTTTCCTTTTATTTATGTAATTTTTTACATTTAATTTATTGATTTATTACAGATTCCAAGAATTAAGAGGCTCTTCTTCTGTAACAATACTAATCTAATCTAAGTATATATATGTAGTAACTAATTGAAAGTATAATAACAATAATAAAATCAATCAATGTAACTTATCCTGAGATATTAAAATATACAATACATATTATGTGGATTCGAGCGCGATATTTAGCAAACAAATATTACTTAACACTACGGCAAAAAACATTATGTTCTAAAATGTTTCTTGTTGTTATCGGGAGTCTATTGAACAACGTTGCCACCAAGTGCCGGAAAGTTCCTGATTCTCTAGGAGTAAAAAATATGGGTGCTGTTGATGATCTTAAATTATAAGCAGTTACTTCATGGAGAGTCAGTTTCAGATACTCAGGAAAGCTATTATTGTCGTACAATGATTTATGAGCGAGTTTGAGAATATTGAATTCAATGTTTTCTTTAACTGGTAACCAGTTTAACTTAACAATATCCTTGAGACCTGCAAATTTTCTTGTGACAAAGCCAGCACATGCATTCTGTAGACGTTGGAGACGCTTCTCTAGATAAACAGGCAAGGGATGAAATACCGTGCAAGCATAGTTCAGCTTTGAGAGTACTAGGCCTTCTGCGAGATGTTTTCTAACGTGGAATGGCTCTAGATTTTTGAGCCTATGCAGAATGAGCCTATGCAGTTATTACATTGTTTAACTCCATGTCACACTTAATTGCTTGGAGTCCATCCAGGAATAGTTCCTGCATGCATGCAGGTTTTGTTGTCTTTGGGGATGAAAAGAGGGTGATTCTACCTTGCTGTACAACACTACAAGGGGACTTGGAGAACAACATTTGGTATTAGGAAGGATTGAAACTGGATGGCAAATACATACTGCTCCATTGTACAAGGGGTGGGGGGAACTAGAAGGGTTACCTTCCCCTAATCATTGCAGTGGTGGGTGAGAAATGGAGTGCACAAAGAGAATAATGAAATAAACTGTGCGTAAGCACAATAAGAAGTAAAAGATTTATGTGGTTTATATTTTGTCAACTGTGCACTGAAATCACTCTTGATAGGAGGGTTGAATTTTCAAGATGTTAATTATGAGTGATATTTGGTGAACTTTGATAAAAATTTCCATAATATTGCTGGTCACCATGAGGTTGAGAATGATAAAAGTCAATTATTTCACCCTATAGGGAATTCAAGGACCTCCAGGTTCCAGAGGAGTTCAAGGATATGAGGCAAGTGTTTTGTAACTCTAGAAGATACCAGATGTAATGCTTGGGTGTTATAAGTTTTTAGGAGTTTCAGGTGGGTGGGTTTATACCTTGTATGACTCACATTTGGGGAAGCAGAGTCTATATGTTTCAAAGCTAGCTGTTAGGAAAACATACTTAATGAATTTCAAAACCCAAAATATTTAGAAAAGAGAATTGTGTTCCAGAACCCAAATAATTTTTATTTCTGTTGATACATGTAAAAAGCACAATTGTGACACTGCCTGGGGATTGCCTAGGATAACATAACGTTTTGGAAACTCTCCCCTGCTCATTTTGAGTTTTACTTTGTCTGCTTACCTGTCATGTATCAGAGTGATAACTGTTGCAGCAGCTGTTTGAGAACCATGTATTGTGTTTTGTGGGTGGCCATGCAGGTTTACTAAATTGTTTTTAAAAGGGGGCCTCCACTATAAAGGTTTTTTAGCACATTATAAAATAATGTTTCAATGGTTTGGTCACTCCTTGGAATCTCAAGAGGTGGTGGTTTGTTATATTTTTTTATAGACACTTTTGAATGCAGAGATTAGAATAATATGTTTTCAAGAATGTACTTCTCCTTTCAAGTAATGGACATTTGTGAAAGAGAAGACTTATAAAATCATAAAAAATCACAACATAAGTGGTATTTGTTTCACCATTCCTATAGGGTGATCGTGGTGAGCAAGGGCTGGGAGGAAACCATGGAAAGAGAGGAGCTAAGGTAAAAAGTAGCAACTTGATAGTTAAGTGCCTCCTGGTTAGCTCAATTGATAGAGCGCTGGACTGATGTGCAGGAGGTTGTGGGTTCGAGCCCCGGCCGGACCAACACTCAAGGTCTTAAAATAATTGAGTAGAATAAGCTGCCTTTCTATAACATCAAGAAATGGTTTAGATATTCTAGTCTTCTGGGATAGGGACGAATAAATGGAGGTCCCGTCTCCTGCAAGGTTAGGGGTAGGAGACGTTAATTTCCCACGCACGAGATTACTGTGTGATGGATGTCCTCCCCTGGGGTGGGATGGGTGGGTGTTGTCTTGCAATTATATGAGCCTCTGGCTCGGGCAATATGGGCAACCATGCCCCACACAAAGACATTAAACTTGATTACAGGAAAAATTACAAGAATGACATTTTAATTTAGGAGCTATAATTTTTTACATGAAGTGCATGAGACACATAACTGCATAAAAAGGGAAAGTCGACACTTTTTTTTCCTTTATAGCCAGGGTATATAATGTAAACAGTTGATTATTGAAACATTTTAAGTTTTTTTGCATACAAAATAGGTGCCAAAATTGTAAAATTATGATTATGATTACTCAGAGCTGAATTTCCAGTAGAGACTTTTTTTAAAACTTTTTTGTTTGTTAACTTTATAGGGAAACAGAGGAAATTTTGGGCGCAATGGCATGAAAGGCAAAAAGGTAAAGGATAATTAAAACACATTATTACTCAACTCAGGCAGTCAGAGGGCCAATAACTAAAATCAACCAATCAATATGCTCTATTGCCGGTCCAATATTCTCTAAGTATTGGACTGGGCACTGTCCTGAATGATACCACACTTGTGTCCCTTTGAACTTCAGTCGTATAATAAATCTCTTATTAACCAAGCTTGCTCGGGACCATACTGGAAGAACATCGGCCCTCAGTCTTTTTTGTACGGACCAAGCGCAGCGAGGTCCGTAGTGTCAAGACCTGGGGCCGATATTCTCCCAGTATGGCCCTCGCACTTGGTTAATAAGATATATTTACATAGCTAGGGACCATAGATCTCCATGATGTTGAAGTCAATAATGGCTTTCCTATGAGTAAATATTTTCATTCGTCTTATACTCGTGGCTTTTTTGTGCATTTGGGATGTGTTTAATGTGTAGTCATTCTTCATGATGTCCTACAAAAATATTGTTTTTACTTTCTGATTAGGAAAGACCATTTCTTTTTGAGAACATATCTTTTTCAAAGGTATAATTCTGGGGCATGAAGGGATTTAATGTTTTAAAAGCAACCATTCTATCCTAGGGAAATACAGGTCCAGTTGGCCCAAAAGGAGAGGAGGGTAAAAAAGGCCACAAGGTAAGAATTTTGCATTTTTAACCTTACACCATTGGCCTTTCATCTTCAATTGCAAAACATGTGGTCAATTTTGTGCAAACATTATTACTGTACTGTACATAAAAAAATACTTCACGCATCCTCAAATGTGGTCATGACTTTTGTTCTTATTATTTTTGTGACTGATTGGGATTCTAAAGAGGATAATTGACCTGAGTTAATTTACCTTTTCACTGAGTTTGTTTTTATTAAGTTCTTAATTGTTTTAACTTGTTTAAATTTTGTTCATGCATTTAAATTTCATGCAGTAAATTGCTAGTACACCCTAATGTTTGGATAGTTGTCCGTCCAGCCTCAAATGGACAAGCTGTTGAACTGTATTGAGGCTGGGATGACTTTATCTTGAGACAAATCTAACAACTTTTTACTTTTTTTAATATCATTTTAAATTGTTCCATGTGTCTGTCATTCCAAGGTAATCTTACCCTCAGACAGAGACTTGATTGCACTTCACCTAATATTTCACTATTTTAAGTGCTTTTTTTTATTATTATCATCTCTTGCAGGGCATTCAAGGTCATGTGGGATCCAGAGGTGCACATGGTCCTTCAGGAGCAAATGTTAGTAAGCAAGTCACCCATCCTGGGAATGTGAAAAATATGTAAGATGCAAAAACAGGATTTCTGATGTTGAGGAATGTTGTAACCTTTTGTATACAGGGTCCTCCTGGAGATCCTGGGCACAAAGGTTCCACAGGACTTCCTGGTCACAAGGTAGGTAGACTAAGTCTGAATTCATTCACTTTCAGTCCAATGTGTGGGTCAGTATTAACTCAAGTACACTTTTGCACATTGTGCCTTATTGGACACAGCTCAACGTATTGGGGGCATACAATTGAAATTCTCTGTATTTGGTTGGTGTAGTGTTTTGCACGTCATGGATGCAAGTAGCACAACGTTAGCATTGTTACGTGTGAAAACTTTTGTTCATTTGATTTGTGTTGATGCGTATATAAAGAGTTTGTAAATAGCTATAGATTTGGAGGATTGATGAAATTTCTTTGGAACACACAAAAAAAGCAATTCAATAGTACCTTCTTACTAACTGAGCGTGAGGGCCGTACAGGGAAATATTGGTTGTGGCAGTACGGACCAAGAGTACTGACCCCAGAAGGACGCGAGCAAGCAGGTTAATGAGTAGTTTATTATGTAGCACTCGGACCGAACAAGTTCATTTTGAATTTGCCGGCTTTCGTGACCAAAATACACGGCTTATGACGGTTTCTGTGGAAATGGTCTATATTGCAAAATACAAACCAAGTAAGAACCAATCAAAATGCTCAGATTTACCTTGCCATACAAGAATGCTATATATGTAATGCCTTCAGGGAATGCCTGGAAAGCTAGGAAAACCTGGAACTCCTGGCCAAAAAGGCATTGTGGTGAGTAATTTTTACTTTACATTAGCTTCTGATCTTGAATTGTGAGTTTGCTCAGCTTTACATTTTGAATTGTAAATAAACTTTCATTCGTTTGAAATCCCTTCAACTGTCAAGGAAGCAATTATAACACCTTGTTTAATGTCCGAGTTGTGAAGTATTCACTCGTACCTCGATTTTTCTGTTAGTTTAAACGGTTACACGTAACAGAATTTTACCGCTACATGGTCAAACACATATCAGTTTTGTTGTCATATTATTAGGTCATAGATACATTTAATTTATCTATGACCTAAAAACGGATAATTTTCTGTGAAGGGTCCTTCTGGTGAACTTGGATTTTATGGTCCTAAAGGAAACAAGGGAGATAAGGTGTAGTATGTAGGCTTTCTTACATTTTTTTTGTGTTCTATCTGTCTTGTAAATTGTGTTTAAAAAGCGTAATTTGAAATTGTGATAAAAAACCACTACTGATGGAAATAAATTACCATGTCTAGGGGGACAATGGTCGCAGTGGTTTCCGTGGAAAACGTGGAGTAAGAGTAAGTTTGTTCATTAGAGGAAACACATTAATTTCTTTGGTTAATAATGTGCTAGCACGTGTGGTAATATGAATATAAAGGGCTCGCGGGAATCTGCCACATTGAATATGAAAATTGCTATTATCATTAATTTCTTTGGTTAACAGTGCGCTAGCACGTGTGGTAATATGAACGTAAAGGGCTCATGGGAATCTGCTACATGGAATATGAAAATTGCTATAATCATTAATTTCTTTGGTAACAGTGTGCTAGCTCGTGTGGTAATCTGAACATAAAGGGCTCACGGGAATCTGCTACATTGAATATGTCAAATTTAGGGTGTTTGGCTAGCACTATATGATCATGGAAATGACTGCATTAACAGCGGAGCAAGCCGCCACATTTAGACTTGATGGAGAGCAAACTAACAACACAGCCTTTACTTATAAGCGTTTATCATGTTTTCTACCATTTGCGTAGGGAGACTCTGGGAAGAAAGGTAGAAGGGGCTACAATGGTTCAAATGGTGATAAGGTAAAATATTTGTGCTAGATTTTGTAGAATACAAATTTCTCCTTTCACGTCCTTACTTAATTTATGTATGTGCAGTTTTTTAGTATGAACGTATTTGCTTTCAGGGATCATCTGGAAGGATTGGAGAACCAGGACCACAGGGTCAACTGGTATGTTGGCAAAGAAGTAACTTATTAGTGTGAGACCAAACGATGATGATTTTGTGAAGTGCTTAAAAATAAAAAAACAAAAACAGAATTTTTAACGCCTGATGATAAGATATATTTTCGTCAGTTTGAAGAATTACACCCTATAAGTTTCAATTGCATTTCACTGCCCCTAAAATCTAACAACAGCCGGAAGTCAGGATATATCTTTACACCAAATATTCTGAGCCATACGTTCTTTAATCATACTTAAAAACCTCATTGCTTGAGTCCTTTAAATATTAAAATACCTTAGAATACAAAGAATTTCATTTCTATTGTTTTACCCCCGTTACTTGCAGTCTTATTTCTGGTAACGATATAAGAGTTCAGATTTAAAAAGGGTATAAGTTGTTCCTCAATATCATGTAACTACTTCTTAATGTCAACTCTTGTATGACTTGGAGTTTTTTTTTTTTTTTTGCCAGGGAACAACAGGTGTTCAAGGAGTTATTGGTAGTCCTGGACCAAGAGGACCTCCGGTACTGAGTTTAAACTTTCTGTTAGTTCCAAGAATCTGATTGCAAAATTTTGAAATCAACAAATCGAATTCAGTTATGTTGCTTTATCATTGAATTATACTTACCGTGTATCACTAACCTTATGGTTTGCACATTTGAATTCAGGGACGTCGTGGTCCCAATGGTACACTTGGCGTAATAGGAAAACCAGGGCCTGTGGTGAGTTAATAGTACCTAGGAACCTGTACAAACCTGTTAAAAGTAGCAAATAGATTGCTTTCCGCCGTTTGTTCGGCATTAGATGAACTGGAAATGTTGTAAAAACCGATAAAACCCCATAGCCGAGTGTGTCGAAGATGTTTCTACCTTGTTCTAGCTTCATCAGACTCATTAGACTACGAGCAGTCCCTCCTTTTCGCTTTAAAAAAGATCAGTTGAAAAAATTTATGTTAGCGCACGGTGCGGAACTGTAAGAGTGAGGTGCATGAGGTGGGACTGCTCGTAGTCTACAGACTCATGGTGAAAATGGAATTTATTTGTTTTGTACAATGAACAATAATTTTGTACTGTTGCCTGAATTTTGTAGCGACTTAAAGCGAGCTATGCCATTTTTTCATTTTTATTTTGTTGTTTTTTATGATGTCCACAGGGTATCGAAGGAAAGCCTGGAGATCAGGGAGCACAAGGCCCAAAAGGAGAGGATGTGAGAAATTTTTTATGCCAATTGCTGGATCTCGAACGTCTGAATTCCTCTAGCTAGGACTGAGGTCTTGAAACATGTATGCCGTTCATCAATTGAAAAATAGTGACTGTCTGGTGCCTGATGGGACTGTGCTAGAGCGTTCCGAATTAGATTTACACAGTTACGCATATTTCTGATGGAGTGTTTTAGTGGCAAGACAATTTGGTTTTATCAACTGCGTTGATGATGTAAATTGGTTACCGTGAAGAGTTTCAAAGCTTACCTTTGAAACTCTTTACGGTGGCCAACTTACATTATTAACTCAGCTGATAAAACCAAATTATCTTGTTATACTCCCCCACCGACGCAGTACCACAGTTTCTTCAGAAACTTACCCCCTTTATTTATTTAACAAGTAATTTCGTTTGCTGAAAATTTTGTATCATTAGGGTCCGGCTGGAATTCCTGGATCAGTAGGAGAAGCCGGGCCTCAAGGATTACAGGTGACATTACACAAATTACCTTATAGTATTCCACCTTTCAGAGGAACGTATATGTATCACTAGATCTGTCTTACTTCGTGTATACTTCTTTATTTAGTGTCCCCTTCATTTCTATGCCTTTGCTTAAGTAATTATAACTCTGCTGTTTTCTAGTTTCACTCGAAAAAGTTAAAAACGCAGTTGAGGTTAAAAAAAGTTATCTACATATTTTTACGTTAGGGTGAATCAGGGCCAAAGGGAAGTCGTGGAGAAATCGGAGAGCCCGGAAGGCAGGTAAGATATCGGGAATTGTTGTATGTGGAGTGTTTATATATAGTTATTACAGCTCGTAGGTAGCAAGAGGTTGTCACGCGTTATTTTAGACGTAACTACTTTAAATGATATTTGATGGATAATTATGAGGACAGTATGTTACACTGTGGTTGTAACTGTTTGTGACTGCCTCTTGGTAGGGCGCTGCTGGTCATCCTGGAATTAAAGGCACAGATGGAATTACGGTGAGAAAGTAACTAACTTATAAATAACTGGAAATATTAAGCTAGAGGCCTGTAAGAATGAATGCGAAAGTATAGGAACTACTCGTTCTTTGCTTTGCAACAGCTAATGTAGCGGGATTGTCATATTAGCCCTTTTTAATGAAGGGTATCCCTCTGATACCTAAAGTAATAAAACCTGATTATAGTATGTTCGTGGCTGGTTCAGGTCAGCTTTGGCTTTCCTCCTCTACTATTTCTGTTCCGACAGTTACTTTTGTCAAATCCCACAATTATAAGTCGTCGCAAAAGTAACATCTCTTTTCATGTTAGCTGCCACAAAAGTCCTCTTAAAGGTTTTTTACCAAAGGAAATGATTAATTACTTAGATACTACATTAAATAAGATCTGGTCTTCTTTTAAATTTGTTCTTCTTTTTGGTGATTTGGTAGATCTTTAAAAGGAGCAGATTGTATGATTCAAAGCCAACATCTTCCTGTGGCAGCTCATGTAAAGAGGCAGTCGGACTCTTCTGCTCTTTTCTCCTCTCGGGCCTGTCTCTCTTAATGCTTAACTTGTCTTCACTTGTCTTTCCTAGGGAGAAAAGATAAAGAAGAGTCCGACTTGCAAATGCATAACGTTTTTGGACTCCCTTCCAGGTTTCTGTAAGCTCTTTAAAATGTGTTAATCATGTAATTTGACAATACTGGTAAATGAGTCAAGAGGTTTTATAGAAACATGCAGTCTCTAAATACTTTCCTAGAATCGACCTTAGTTGAATCCACATCACAGGATTTGAATTCCCTGAAATTATTACAGTGTATACGGAAAAGCACCTTCATTTACAAACATGTCTATAGCGTATCACGGCTGGAGAATACACTGTGAAAGTAGTCAGAGTTAGTACGTCGGCTACTGGGTCAATGCTTTGAAATCTGGGAGACATTTAACACTTAGATTCGTTCGTAATAAAGTTGGGTAAATCAGTACCAGATTACAAATCATACCGACGAGATCTCACCTAAGGATCGGTTCACTGATGCATCACCTTATGTTCATCGAGATATGAATCTCATTGGAAGTTTGGAGAGCTCTTGCGAGAGATGCTCTCGGCCACGCCTCGAACAACTCTTACGCATATTTCGTACACCCCAAACCTCCTGCGTGCTGTCAGATCTCGATGAGCGTACACTAACGCATGAACTAATCGAGGTGAAGCCTCGAGTGAAAGTACTTGTCTGTATAGGACTGACGGATCTTCTTTTTTTCTTTAAGAATTTTGAATCGATGTTCGAAGTTATTTTTTGCAGGGGCCACATGGTGTTGAAGGGGGTGAAGGGCTCGTTGGTGACCCAGTGAGTAAAAATACTGATTTTTACGTTGCTGCCTTGTTATCCGTTGGATTCTAGAGTTTCTCATTATGGAAATTAACCTTTATGAAGAAAACTCCCAAAACTCTTCTAAGCCATGCATTAAGATACATAACTTAGATATATATTATGAGAGGAAAAAAGGACGTAACTACATTTCCCGACAAGCCTGTTTCGTGAATCGCTTCACTCTTCAGGGGTTTAATGAAAGAATATTCATGTCTTATTAATATTCATATCTTATTAACCAAGCGCGAGGGCCGTACTGGGACAATATCGGCCCGAGGTCTTGACAGTACGGACCTCGCTACGCTGGAGGTCCGTTATTCTTCCAGTACGGTATTCCGATATTCTTCCAGTACGGTATTCCGATATTTTTCCAGTACGGTATTCCGATATTCTTCCAGTACGGTTCCGAGCAAGCTTGGTTAATAAGAGATTTATTATACGACTGAAGTTCAAAGGGACACAAGTGCGGTATCATTCGGGACCATTCGGGACAGTGCCCGGTCCAATACTGAGAGAATATTGACCGGCAATAGAGCATTTTGATTGGTTGATTTTAGTTATTGGCCCTCTGACTGCCCGAGTTGTGTAATAATGGGTATTTGCATCCATATATTCCTGAATAAAAAGTCACATGTTATTTCGTAGGAGAGAGGGAGAATCATAATTTTCCTTGATTATGATTTACCGACGGTATTTTATAGGGTGTTAAAGGTTCAGGAGGGATACAAGGGGTTATGGGCATTGCTGGACCTCAGGTAAACAACTTTCCCTTTGCGGTAAGCTTCATATGCCGTCTTAATGTTGCGTGCTTTCTTTCGTAAACAGTTGGTTTTTTGATCGGCAGGTCAATTTTTTAGATAAACAACCACTAGTCAAAGGTTTATTAGTTGAGTCATCAGACAATCGTTGTAATACTGTAACTATCAATATTGACTATAGATCCATGATCGTAGGGTCCACCTGGACTATTGGGAAAATCTGGCTTGGATGGGACTGAAGGAGAACAGGTCAGTTATATTGGAATCTACAGATACGCTGTTTAGCGTGGCGTTAAAACGATTACTCCTTAACTTTTAAAAAATATCTATTTTTTAAGGGAAACGATGGGCCACAAGGCTTCCCAGGACTGCCTGGAACTACCGGTGGAAAGGTATGTTCTTGAAATTGGTGTAGATCAGAAGTAATCTTCTATCTCCCATGCAAACATATATAATATTCGGTGTCTTGTCTAAGTGGATTCAATGCTTTTATCTCTTAATAGGGAGGCAGTGGTTTGGCTGGACAGAAAGGTCCACCGGGAAGCCAGGGACCTTTTGTAAGTAACCAGTTGCCTTCTGTGTACTGAGTACAGGAGTGCAAATTATTGATTGAGATACACCTTGTGGCCGTAAGTTTTAAGCAGTCTTGTAGCTGTCGTTGATATATGCTGTTGGAAGTTTGCTTGATTTCTTCGAGGTTAAATTATCTTCGTGTAGATCGCCTATCGTCATAGCTGTCTTTTTTATCCATTACTTTTGTGGTCGTCATATGTATTTATAGTCTTGCATTAATATAGTGTTAAAACTGAGGATATCTTGTTACTGATAGGGTGCACCAGGACCGCCTGGCTTGGTAGGAGGCGAGGGAACAAAAGGTTTCAAGGTATAGTTCAGAAATTCAATATTGTGGGAATCGAGCATCTACGGTAAACGGCGAAATTTAAGATCTTGCCTTCGTCTCTAAACCGTCTATGCGCCAGAACAGAAACATTTCCATATGCTGTTAACAAGAGATTTTTTCCGCTATTTTCCTGTAGGGTTTTATTTAAGATTTATTGTTGAAAGGAATGAAGTCGTAGCTGATCTTTGCCATTTCCGTAATTGTCATTTTTTAATTCAATGTTTACTTCTTTTGGTATTCAAACGTGTTAAAAATCCTTTGTTATGCATGAAAGTGACCCTCGCAATACTGAACGCTGCTTAAGTAGTAGTGAAAATAAGGCCTGAAAAAAAAATTCAGTCCCGTAGGGGATTTGAACCCATGACCTTTGCGATACCGGTGCAGTGTTCTACCAACTGAGCCAACAAGCCAACCGGGAGCCAGCCATTATATTTGTTTGTATTAAACCCGTGAAGAGATGACTCATCCTTTGTTATCAACATTTGTATCGCTATTCCTCCCGAAGAGGTTAGTGTTACGAATTGATCGGCATATGTAAAAGTCTCATGAATAGAGTTATAGCTTTCCTGTCTAAATAGAGATAGTGTTTTCATCATCTATAAGACAAAACAAAGTATATTTGTTTTGGTTTTCTGTCAGGGTGAGAGTGGTGCACCAGGACCAAAAGGGCCTCAAGGAGATCAAGGGCCAAAAGTAAGAAGTTTTCCAAAATCACACTGCTTCTTTTGATTGTTGTTGTTGTTGTTGTTCATTCTTTTCACCTCTGAATTTTATCACTAAAAAGGGAAGTGTTGGAGAAGTGGGAGTTATAGGAGTTCATGGAAATCTGGGTAAAGAGGTAATACATTGTCATCGATCTTTCACGAATTAGCCTTAGTTTGTTTTAGTCTACGGGTAAACCGTGGACTGAGCGTTTGATTTGGCATCGTTCTTTCGCCTTAGGGCCAACCGGGACTTCTTGGTTTACGCGGCGTGCAGGGAATGAAAGGATCAAAGGTTAGGTTGTTGCTGTTCCTCTTGTCGTAGAAAAATAAAAATACATAGATTCAAAATTATACTTACACAAACTTCTTGTTTTTTTTTTATGTTTCTTCCAAAGGGCGAGGACGGCATTCCTGGTTTATGGGGAGATCCTGGAGTAAAGGGACCGGAGGTATTATGTTTATGTTGATACAATTTTGTGAATTGGCAAAAATTGACCATTGTAATGCTGTAGTTAAGGCAAGAAAGTGATTACTAAAACATTAAAGATAATAAGATGAGATTTCTGCAGGTAAACGTGTTATGTAATGTCGTGTGTCGTCAAGTTAGTTAGGAAGATCTCTCTAACGATCACTGAAAAGTGTCCAAGAATAAAGAGGTAGTGATTGAATTGGCCAAAATTCGCGATGCGAACGGAGACTGTACCGTTAGTAGTAGGCACACCAACACTTACTGGTACTTCAAAAACGATTTGGAGGAACAAACATTAAAGGTGACAGGTGAAGTGTTTATATCGGTTAACTTTGTACGATCAGTTCAGTTGGCACTGCACATAACCCCCACATAAGTACGTAATACCTTTCTATTACCGTGTTTTGATAGGGAGCACCAGGATTACGAGGACATCCGGGTGCTACCGGTGACATGGGCCCAGTGGTAGGTATCTGCCATGTTATTATGTTTAAAAACTATTTGAGAAAATTATGTCCTTGGTGCAGAGACAAATGTCTAGTTTCTAATGCTAAAGCAAGATTAAATCAGACAATACTTACTTTAAACAATTTTTAATAGAATGTAAAGATGAAATAAATAATTTTTAATAGAATACTTATTGAGTATCGCAAACAAACTTAGATTAAGAGTTCAAACAAAACTATAAACGGATACTTTCTAATACTTGGTGATCTTCCTGTAAAAGATACATGGTTGCCACAGGTCGGGGAAGTCAGGGAAAATAGATTTCTTCAAAATCAGGGGAAAGTTAGAGAAAGTCAGGATAAGTCAAGGAAAATTTACATCTTTATAAGAAGTCAGGGAAGAGTGAAATTTCAAATCAACGTTTAGTCGTTCATCTTGTCGTGGCCCTTTTCACGATAAAAGATGGTAACGTTTGCCAGGGAAAAATCAGGAAATTTCGAAACTTATTACTGTTGCAACCATGTAGGTAATTGTACAGTACATTCTTTTAGTTGAGCTTTCCACAGCATTAGCTTTGGTTTCGTTGTCTTCTAGAATAGTGAGAGTGGTGCTCGTGGAGAAATAGGAGAAGAGGGTGAAATTGGGGAGACGGTGAGCGAAAAAAAAAAAATTTCTTGTAATGTTGTAAAGTAATCATCTGGAGAAATGGACAGTACTGTGGTAAAAGGAACATTTTGTTTGTCTGGACTTACTGCGTATGTCATTTATTCTTAGGGAGAAGACGGAGACAAGGGAGACAGAGGATTTCCTGGAAGAAACGGAAGAGTGGTAAGTCTTCGCCTTTGGCCAAGTTTGAAGGTTTCCTCTGACAATGTTTTGCTGGAAAGAAATTACAGAAACTGATCCCTTGTGGCCAAACTGTCTCAGTCTTCACGTTGCTACTTACACTTTCTTTACTGTGTTTGAGCAACCGTGCCTTCTAATCTCTTTGGATCTTTCCTATGCTAGGGTCCCCCTGGTGAGAAAGGATTGCCTGGTGATCTTGGCGTGCCCGGAGTACCGGTAGATAAGTAACTGATTATTACAACCCCATCAAAATGCCCACGGATTTCAATTTGATTTTTGCTTTCTAACGATGCGCAGATAAACTAAATGCCTTTAGACGATAATTCGAATTAAACACGTATTTTAATAGGTTCTTATTATCCATTGGAGGACAGACTCAGAGATGAGGCGCAATGAGACACAATTTTGTTTTTTTTTGTTTTTTGTCCTGTAAAGCAAATGGATTCCATGTTGCCGTGGGTCTGTACAGTAATAGATCATAGATGACATCAAAGTGTAGTAAGATTAATAATGACACACTCGGCTGTAACTTGTGTGTCACTTTTTTAATTGTTACCACATTTTTATCGGTTATCTGTGATCTATTATCGATCAGGTTCACCTCAACTTGGACTCTGTTTGTTAATTAGACTAGGCGGTCCTATGCAAGCAAAGAAAATGAAAGAATTATATTCAAAGTAAATTTGCAAAAGTGAGTTCTTTTTCTTTCAGGCATTTGCAGGGCCACTTGGGCAAAGAGGTCAGAGAGGCTCAACGGGAGGTCAGGTAAAGTTCCCACTGTCTGTTTTGATGGATGGATGGATGACCTTTAATTAAACACGATAAAAAATTTAAAGCTACAAGCTTGTGGGGTCGTGTATTTATAATTAAAAACATAAATCCTAATGTAAATAAAATGTCAAAATATTGACAAGATTAGTAACTAAAGCATTACGAATTATACATTAAATTTATTTTTTACGAGATGAAATCATTACTGAATGGGTAAAATATCACTAAAGTGTTCATAAATAATCGTCAATTATATATAAAATCTGCATTTCTACGCCGCGTTGTCGAGACGGAGGTAGTCTCGAATTTAAAATCCTTGAAGTAATCTTTTGTTCTTATCAGATATAGATCTTTGTTGCTCAGATGCGATGTTCCGTTCTCACTGAGAGAAATCGTATTCCACAGAACGGTGCCTCTGTAAGCCAGCGAATCCTTCATAAATCTAGTTTCGAATCTTGGTACTGATAAGCAGTCTCCACCCCGTAGTGAATATCCATTACTCCTTTCTATGTAAATATTATTAGGCAACAATTTAGGCAAGCCACCATTTTGTGCTTTAAAAAAGATCTTAAGAATGTCTATTTTATAAAATAAATAAATAGTGGGCCACCGATCATAGGCCAGCACCTCTTTTGAAGGCATGTCTCTTGGTAAGTTAAAAATCATTCGAGATGCTCTACAATGAAGTCTTTCAATTGAATCAAGTAAATTTGAGTTACAACACGCTCCCCACAGTACTAGTCCGTATTAGGAGTAATTCTTTCACTTCATACGTTTTAAGAACGTTGCCTGCTATCGCCACTGCGCATTCGAGCTGCGCACACGCCACAATCATGCATGCTCGCGAGTGGGTGGAAGAACTCGTCTTCCGCTATGATCACGCGAGAGGCTAGCCTTGGTGAAAGGATGTTTACCCCCATAATCTAGGGGTCAAATTGGTCTGACCATGCTGCCTTTGGTTAAAACCGAAAAAGAAAAATTCGTGGACAATTTGTCTCCATGAAAAACAAGAGGAAAATGAGACTAATATGTCATGGGGAAACGGGAAAAAGAAACACAGCGCGCCCTAATTTTTTCTGAAAAGATCTTTTCCCAAAAACAAGCTCCGATGAAAGCAGACCATTTAAATTACCTATTTCCAAAGAAAAATACGATAAAGGCATATCAAGTTTTACTCAGAAATCAAGATGAAATAGAAAAATAGCTGAAATTTTACGCATATGTCCTAACACGCCTGAGGATCACGTGTTACCTGAATAAGACGCAAGACGAAAAGATACAGAGATATTATGATGAACAGTTCCGGGAGACAAGAGGAGATTCCCGTGGGACCTGGACAAACCTAAAACAACTACTCGGAAATGGCTCAAAGAGTAACAGCGCTGCTGCTCGTACGGCAAATGAAGCAAAAGACAAGTGTAACACTTTTTTAATCGCTTCTTTGTCTCTTGTGCCGAAGATTTAAGGTCAATCCACCGATCAAGCGCGCGATCCTTTTCCAAATGGCTGCCGCAAATTGATCGTCCAGAAAAATTTAATCTACGAAAGATCACTGTATCGGAGGTTAGTAAGGCCCTTAAAGATTTAAAATCGAAGAAAGCGAGAGGTGTTGATGGTATTCCATCTCGTCTACTGAAAGACGGATCAGACGCCCTGGCTTCTCCATTGTCGGTCATTTTTAATTTAACTATCCAACAAAACGTTATCCCTGCTGAATGGAAAAAAGCGAAAGTGACCCTCTGCATAAATCGGGTTCAAAAGATGACCCTAGAAACTACCGCCCCATATCCGTATTACCAGTGGTATCTAAAGTCCTAGAACGTTTAATCCACAAGCAACTTGCAAGTTTTTTTGACGATCATAACTTGCTCTGTAAACAACAATCCGGTTTTAGAAGAATGCACTTAACTGAGACGGCTGTAACTTATTTCATCGACGAGATTCTCATGAATATGGATAAGGGCTTAGTTACTGGTTCTGTGTTTATTGACCTGGCAAAGGCTTTCGACACAGTTGACCATGACATTTTGCTTAGAAAATTAGAGTATTATGGTATATGTGACGAAAGCCTTCCATAGTTTAAGAACTACTTCACGGGAAGAAAGCAGTTCGTGCACATTGTGAAGAGTGAAAACATTCAAACGTTCTGCCGCCGAGCAAGACATTTCTTTTTATCTTAACTTTGATATTTTATCTACTATTTTAGGTCTTAATTGTGTTTTGGCTTTGTAGTTTTAGGCTGTTAATGTAGTTTTAAAACTCTAGTCATATATATATATAAAATTGAAAATCTTGATGTAAATTATTTTTAAGAAACAGGGCCCCTATGGATACCAGCCTTAGAGCTGAATGGGCTACCCTGTGTGAATAAAGCTTTACTTACTTTACTAAAATGACCAAGAAATATTTCGAGACAAACGCTTTATTCAAAAAATTTCCTGATGGACTGTTAGAAGCGAAAAACGTACGAACTGTACTAAACCCGCGCAGTGGGTCACTAGAATTCTCCATGCTTAGAAGAATTGCGTAGCGCTAAGTCGAAAATTTTGAAAGTTGTACGTTTTGACCCAAAATCTTTAATTTTCCAACAGTGTATTCGATAGCCGATTCACTTTTCATCATGAGCTCCAGAAGGTCTTACGCGGTGGGAAAGGAACGGAAAATTCGACTTGTAAATTTTGAAAGTCGGCCGCGTGGACTTCAGTTTGATCATTTGTAGTGAACGCATTAGTACTACTTAGCATGGGGAGGTAGGGGGAAAGCCTCTCTCACACGAGACCATCGCGCTAGTTGGGTGACAATGTGTTTACAAACAGGGTAGGCGTTAGGAAAGCTTGAACAAAGTGCGATGACAAATTAAAAAATAATGAAGTAAAGACTAGTTTATGTTTACTACTTTACTTTCATTTGCAGGGCTTACCTGGAGCCCCAGGCACTCCTGGAGATACTGGAGTCATTGGTCTCGGGGTAGGCAGAACTAATCAATTTCCAGTTTATAAATGTGCACAATACTAACCACCACATCTGTTTAACATTTTTATGTTTACAGGGACTTACAGGCCATCCCGGTGAAGGTGGACGTATTGGCGATCCTGGAGGAGTGGTATTTTGCTTACATTCATCACATTTTTCCTTTATAGTTAAATTGCTAACCCACCAAGTTTTTTATTAATGACTTGTTTTAAAAGTACAAACGATGGTAGTAACAAGGAAAGTGTCGCCCTTTTCATAGACCATGCATCCGTGGACCATTCTATTTTGATATATATTTTCAGGGTAAGCAGGGAAAAAAGGGAAAGGAAGGCAAGAATGGCTCACCAGGACTCAAGGTAGTTTGAGTTCAATCTTTCGGTTGTGATATAGTTTGCTTTTACTGACAAGATTGTTGATTTGCAATGTTAGGGTCATCGTGGATCTAAAGGACAAAGTGGAGAGTCAGGGAGGGAAGGACCACCAGTAAGCATTTCCACTTCACATTTTTTTTGTTCTTGTCTGTCAAGTTCTTTGCCTGCTAAACATGAGAGATTCGTATGATGCACGATCCTCGCAGTAGAGAGCGCTATTTATGCAATAGCGAAAATCAGACCTGAAAAAAATCAGGCCTGTACGGGATTCGAACCACTGACCTCTGCGATACTAGTGCAGCGCTCTACCAATTGAGCTAACAAGCCAACTGGGAGCAGGCCTTTAAGTTGATTCGTAATAAACCCGTGATGATAAATCAGATACAATGAATTCAGATACAATGAATTCATCACGGGTTTATTACGAATCAACTTAAAGGCCTGCTCCCAGTTGGCTTGTTAGCTCAATTGGTAGAGCGCTGCACTAGTATCGCAGAGGTCAGTGGTTCGAATCTTGTACAGGCCTGATTTTTTTCAGGTCTGATTTTCGCTATTGCATAAATAGCGCTCTCTACTGCGAGGATCGTGCATCATACGTATCTACTACCGCAGCTCAAAATATATGAACTTCGTATATTCATTGTATCTCATGAGAGATTCCTTGTTAACTTACCGACAGTCAATTTTTTTTAATTCAGGGGGGTAAAGGAAACTCAGGTAGAGGAGGGGATAATGGAAATAAAGGTGAAAAGGTACCATCTCATATATTTTGCATGGTCTTTGAGTGTTTAATTTCCCGTTAAGGGTTCACTGTTGTAATCCAGACAGGCGATATTGTGTTTTGTTGTGTTGTGTTGGCGAGTACGTCAACTAAGTCTCATAACAGGGCCGTTCAGTTGAGAAAAATAATTTGCTGTTCACATAAGAAGAAAACGTATCGCATAAAAATATGTAGGTTAACCCGTTTGCGTCTTACTGAAGCTGAAGGCCTGATTGTGAAAAACGCGAACCACCCGTGACATCATGGCTTTTTGGTGACATTCGCAATGATAACTTGAAATTTCTCCTCGCTAGCGCTTTTCTTTCCTTCAGAAGCAGTTGCATCGAGCTCTACTCTCAGGCCTCAGGCTCTAAGAGGAACATGTTTCCAGGCCATAGGGAAAGATACGTAAAAATTCACCTAGATCTGCTAGAGAAGAAATGTTTTGAGGATGTGTGGGGAAAACATTGTAGCAGGGTGGATCGGTTATTGAGATGGCAAGTAGCTGAGAAAAGCTCTTTATCCACGCCATATTAACGAAACCAACTGTTATTTTATTGTGGACGAAAAGCAGTAGTACGTCCCGTCACTGATATTCATATAAGTGCATTCATCATATTTCAGGGAGAGAGGGGCGACCAAGGAAGTTTGGGATCTTCCGGACAATCAGGGCCAGAGGTATACTCACGGACGATTAGCGAATAATGTGTCAGTCTTAGAAATGTAGTTTTTCGGCGCTGATATGCTGTGAAACACTCTACGGTAAGTCCAACTATGCCATACGAAAGCCCAAGGCTACAAAACTTCACAAGTGACATATTTTTACCTCTAATAAAAATCGATTAAGTTCTGTCGTGTTGTTCCATAGTTAACTGTGAAAGATTATTATAAACGACAACGGTATAAAAATTTCTCTGTATGTTTGGCCATTCATTTCAATTTTAGGGAAGCGTTGGCCCACTTGGATTGAGAGGAATGCAAGGTTCCCTTGGGCAACAGGTAATTTTTTTGGGAAAGTTTTGTATATTTTGACATATTTTATCTTGAGTTTTATGGAAATTGGTTGCCTCTGACTGTTGTTATTTCTGAAACAGACGTTTTGGCTAATGCTTAAGCCTTCATCAGTGATATGAAAAAACGAAGATCGATATCATACGTTATTTAAAGTTAAAAAACGTGACGCGAAGCTTGCGCGCGTAACTAGGTATTTGATGCTCGCGCGAGGTCTGTATAGGCTTCTGGAAATACGATGTGATCGTTCCCAGCATTCGGATCCAAAGTAGAGTGCCAGGCCTCAAGGAAAAGTCCCTCGTGGTAATAAGATTCGAAACCAACGACCCTGACGTTTGTAAAGTCCATGTTATGGTCGAAAAGGTGGACATGGCTTGCGACTTTGGAGTTTAAGTCAAAACCTGCAACTGCCTTTTTGTACTCCGCAATTCTGGTCTTTAATGACCTTTCTGTTTGGCCATAGTACTTAAAGTCGCAAGCCATGTCCACCTTTTCGATCATAACATGGACTTTACAAACGTCAGGGTCGTTGGTTTCGAATCTTATTACCACGAGGGACTTTTCCTTGAGGCCTGGCACTCTACTTTGGATCCGAATGCTGGGAACGATCACATCGTACTTCCAGAGGCCTATAAAGACTTCGCGCGAGCATCAAATACCTAGTTACGCGCGCAAACTTCGGGTCACGTTTTTTAACTTTAAATAGCGTATGATAATGATCTCCGTTTTTTCATATCACTGTTGAAGGCTTAAGCATTAGCCGAAGCGTCTGTTTCAGAAATAACAACAGTCAGAGGCAACCAATTTCCATAAAACTCATGACATCTCCTGACTACACTTTTTTCATTTTTAAATATTTTATTTTCCTTTAGTTGTTTTAAACTAAGGCAAAACTATCTTCAGGAAGAACAAACGTTGATTGAACTACTTCTTACAACAGATATGAACTACTTACCCACGTAAAGGTTGTTTGCTTTTTCGTTCTTCTTTGTTTTGTTTATTCTGTTGTTGTTGTTGTTGTTGTCAAAGGGAAGAAAAGGAATGCTTGGACCAATAGGAGAGACGGGAACGATAGGTGCAGAGGTAGATATTTTATCACCACTGACCATTAGGGTGAGAAATTCTGGAAATTACATACCATAAAGAGGATATCGTTATAATCAGTTTACTATCCTATGCGTCTTTTTTAACAGGGACTGTTTGGGGAACTGGGTGCGCAAGGAGACCCGGGAATGTGGGGCGAGAGGGTAAGCTTTTGATATTTACATAGCTGAAAGTAGTAACCCGTGCATCAGACTTTGATTTGAATGTTTTTCTTTGCTCTTATAGGGCGAGAGAGGTATTCCTGGAAAAAAAGGGGAAGTTGGGCTGAAAGGAAGACAGGGCTCTGTTGGTGTCATTGGAGATCGCGGTCGAGTTGGCAATGCAGGACAAACGGTAAAATTTACAATTATTGGCTAGATTTATACTTGTGAACATGTATCTCTTGACTGTTTTAATTATTTGCTGCTTGTTTAAATTTTTTTTCAACTGCATTTTCGGTGATTTTAGCCTAAGTTCTGTCACTACGATTTTAGAATTAGAAATATCCCTGTGAGGAAACTAATATTTGCAGTGAATTGTAGGGGGATCCTGGAATGTCTGGTCTTCAAGGCAGCCCAGGCTCAGAAGGAAATCAGGTAAAAGATGACGCATCATGATATGAAGTCTCTGATACGAAGAATTTTTTTTACCCTGTTTTTACTGCTGTATATTATGAATTGTGGATACGGTTAGCATCCGACACTGGAAGTAGAATTGAAGTTAAAGTCAACGACAACAGTCTTTTTTCAGACTAGTCTTACATTATACGATTAAGGTCAAACCATTTTTTGCATAGGTTGACGACATATGTGCGAATTAAGGCGCTGCAACTCCTTCACAAATATAATTCACTTTTTCTTTGCTTTCTTGCTTGTAGGGTCTCACTGGTTACGTGGTAAGTGTCATTCTCAGTTGAGATTTGTTAATGTATGTCAGATGTTAATTGATAAGTATTCATTTGGTCGTCCCATAGTCGTGGCATGTTTCTCCTTCTGTAGGAATTCACCTTCTTCAGTTGAATTTACCAATGTTCTATTTGATCATTTTTGTTTGCGTTTATTTTGTCGCAGGGAGAAAAAGGCATTCCGGTGAGGAAATTTCTTCTTTATTGTAAATGTTTATTGTCCTTCTTCAACTGATAGAAAATGCTTCTCCCTATTGGAGAGTAAGCTTTTCTCGCTAATTTAGTGATGGGTCTCAACAATATTTCAATTGTTTTTTTAGCGTGATCGTAGAAGACATTAGACTTGAAAGCTGTGTAAGCCTTTATCAGTTAACTAAAATACTTAATAACACCTTAACTGTATTTGTTTAAAATATTTCCTTTTTCTTTTTTTTTTGTTTGAATCTCCAAGGGAGCTCCAGGTTTAAAGGTATGTCTTTGCGTATTTCTACTTTTTAATTTGATGACATGGATCTTTAGACCTTAATCGCGCTTTCTTTTCTTTCTTAGGGAGTAGGAGGAATTACGGTAAGTGTAAGCCTCTTCAAAAGCTTTTGTAGTTGCTTTTGTTCACAACACTCATCTAGGAGAATAAATTTGCGCATGTGAATGTGTACAAAATATGATATTAGAAACGTTCGTCAATGTACGAAAGGTTGTCGCGGCGTCCTTAATAACTCAGTCAGAAACAAGAATACTTATTAAGCATTTTGCTCTCAAGATGTTACAAGACGGAAATTGCCGTTTGGCTCTATACCTAGTTTGTACTAAATCTTTATTGTTCCGCCTGTTTTATCTAAGTTTGAATGTGGAATGGAAACATCTTCATCAGTAATTTAGTCAACGTTTAAGCGTAATTAAATGCTTGTAACAGCTGGTCCCCAGAAGCTGCAGATCAGTTGGTTGGTTATAAGTGAGAGCAGTATACGATTCGTCGATGGACCATTTACTTTTGTGTTACTTTCTGTCGGTACATTCGACCTTTGCGTGTGAGACATCATAACATCACTGATACCAGTTTCATGCTTACAACGTACAACTATGGAAGCTCTGAAAGGACTAGATACGAGCTGTAACTTTTTCCTATTTTTCATCCATCCTTAGGGCGAATTTGGTCCACCGGTGAGTTCTTGATTTTTATTTAATCTGATTGATGAGAATGGAAAGTAGCTTAAATTAGTTGGAAACTCGTATTTCGTCATTTCGTATATGACTCCTCGCTAGATTGAGATTAATCTTTCTCCATCAACCCTGCCCCCCCCCTCCCTCCTCCTTCCTTCAGTCTCTTTTTTCCCCTCACCGTATGTAATATTTACAAAGAGGTATTGAGATTGCAGTAAGAAACTGAGTCGATTCTCTTGCTTGCTCCTTTTTTTTTTTTTTTTTACACTTTTCACCCTAGGGTCCCCCTGGTCAGGCGCTGGGGTTTCAAAGATTTTCCCAGCATGATGACTTAGATCAGGTAATTCCTATTTAAATTCACGACTCATACACAAGAGTAAGTGTCCAGCTCGAACTAGGAGCCTGATGAGTATTTAATGCCGTCCGACAAAGTTACACAGAATAGTAAACAATCAGTTATCACCTCTCGGGCTAAAACCTTTTTGTGCCATCACCTAATACGCAAACCCGAAAAACCCAATGGGAAAAATGGGAACGTATTCCCCATCCAAATGCAGGCACACCAACCTCTGGGGGTTAGAGGTAAAACAGCTTAATTACATGCAAGATAAAATTTAACGTAAAACTAGAAAAGTTTCAGAGCTGAGATGAATGCATTACAAATATCAAACGTTAAATACGCTAAACAACATAAGACTCAATTAATGCCATAGCGGCCCACGTGCTAACATACCAATAGGAAAATATTTACATTCTTTGTCACTGCCACTTACAGTTTAGTTCCGCCGAATGTAAATACATTTTTCAGATCTTTAACTCAGTTTCAGTGTTTCTTGAGCTATTTTCCTCTTTTTCTCAGACTATGATTGTTTGCTTTCTTCTCAGGCAATACGAAACATCAAGTCTTTGTTATACGTGTCTTCTACGGTGGAGAAATACAAATTTCCTCTAGGTACCAGAGATAATCCAGCCATGTCGTGTAAACACCTTATGGACAGTGACAGCTATCGAGACGGTGGGTAAAGAGTTTCTATTTGTGGTCGATAAATTGTTTCCGAAATGTTTTTAAAACTCATTACGTGACGTAGACAGTCGAGCTTGAATTGGGCAGTACCGTATTTAAACGGTCACCCTCTACTAAACGGTCGGTAACTTTTTCCTCTTGAATTATGTAGTTTTCATCTCTAACAAACGGTCATGATCGCCTTTGACTGCGTCCTGTAGGCTTGTTGATATTGTTTAAATCCCTTTTAAACGGTCACCAAACAAGAAACATTGAAGTGAAATCATGAATCCCTCTCTAAAGTACTTTTTTTTTAACCAACCAATATTTTTAGTCAAAACGTCATCACCACATTGCAGATGATATTCTTTTTTTAATTTCTAGCTTATTTGTAATTAGTGAAGTAACCCTCTTGATAAAGATACTGACAAGGCACTTCAAGGCCATGACTACCGCCTTGTCAGGCTTAGCACACTTCCTTTCAGTTATAAATGTTGGCACATAGCAAGGAGTTTTTATTAAGTTCGATCTCTATGTTGTGGAACTTTCATTAGATGGTCACTCACTCGTTCTGCCTGTGATGGTGACAACCTAGTACAGGTTCGATTGTAAAAGTGTTAACCATATCTGGTACAGGTAATTTCTGGATTGATCCCAACCTTGGATGCCCTGCTGATGCCATTAAGGTTTACTGCAACTTTACAGCGGGAGGGGAATCTTGTGTTTCTCCCCTTCAGGATAAGGTATGTTGGTTTTCTTACAACAAGAATGTTAGTTAGCATCACAGCACAACCAGGTCTTGTGTATACGTTTTCCTTGAGTCATGATATTTTTTTTAATCATGTTCCCGAAACTCGAGCTATAATTTTATAACTTGGATATATCAACAAAGTTGAAATGGTAAATTGGCCACCGTAGCTCCATTTTCTGCCTTTAAAAGCACACACAACCCACAATTCCTCTATTCGCTCCGACGAAGGGCTAACGCTCGAAACGTCAGCTTTTGTAATCGTTACGATGGCCAATTTACCATTTCAACTTTGTTGATATAACCAAATTATTTCGTTACCCCCACCAACGCAGCCCCAAACAGTTTCTTTAGAAACTATCAGCCTTTATAATTTTATAAATTCTACAGATTCCGAAGAAGACCTGGAAAAATGATTCAAAATCATCGTGGCAGAGATTTTCAAATCTTAAACAAGGTTTTAAGGTAATATGTATCCTGTTCACTGATAAGCAAAAGTGCAATTGACTTCTTGCATTTTCTTGGTAAAATTCTATGATTTTTAATTAACACCAGCTTAAAATCGAAGCCTTCTTTCCCCCAATTTTTAGATCAGCTACAGAGTCAGTAAAGTACAGCTTAACTTCCTGCGACTTCTTAGCACCACGGTCAGCCAAACAGTAACAGTCAAGTGTAAGAGAATTGTACCATGGTTCCACAGAGCCTCAAAAAGTCATCGTTATTCCTGGATTTTTCATGGGAGGAGAGGCTTCGACTTCACACCGACAAGCAATCCAAGGCCAAACGTTACACGAGACTACTGCCAGGTACTGACAAGTATCATGCAGTGCTGTTTTGATTGCAAAACTCAAACGTTGCACAGCAAGCAAGATGATGTCTAGTTGTTTTTGTAATAACGTATTTTTATCATTTTACAACAGCGCGATGATGGAAAGTGGCGCAGAACCGAGTTTAAGTTCGCAACTAACAAAGTTGATGTTCTCCCCATTGAAGACTGGACGTTCTTTCACCGCGCAGTAGGAAAAGAACAGTTTGGCGTCAAAATTGGACAAGTTTGTTACCGATGATAAGGAACTTACGAGGACATTTTGCGTCCGTGGAAACTTAATTTCTTGATTAGAGCGCGACTAAACCAGTTATCACTAAGTTGCTGTATTTATTTTTGTAGACAAGGAACGTTTCGTTCTCTAATAATTCATTGCCTTTAATCGTAACAGTGACCGCGTGTTTTAGCGATTCTCTGACTTAATCAACAACCTTTTTCTGCGTGGAGATGGTCGAATGAAGATGCGTGACTCCAACGATAAGGGTTCTGTACTATTTAGTGTGAGAAACACATTAAAGGCTGAAATGCCTAGTACTTATGAAGCATATTCCCTTGACACTCTATGTTTCTTTGAAACTCTGTCGAAGCTATCTGGAGCCAGTCCTTCTTATTACCAAATTTTGTTATTATTATTTGCTTGGAGAAATGCTCAGAAAATTAGGCCTTTGACATTCCAAGCTTCGTTGTGTTATGGTTATAAAAAGAGAATCGATTATATTTAGCCGAACGTGTAGGCAGTATTTTGTTTAAAATCCGATACTTCGAAATGTATGTAGAAAAAAGCGATTTTACGCTTAAAAGAGCGAGTTTTGTGAGTGATTTTTTTGAAGTGATACGCACATGGTAGTTAGTCTTCGCGGATGTGACTGAGTTGTTGATTGCAGTTTTTTGCATCCGTTCTGTTTGGTGTTCAAGTCAGTATGCAGCTGAGCAATGTTGTTTAAAGCGGGTCTTAGTTAATATAGTTTAAGGACGGACTTTCATGCGCCTAAACTTATAGACATTAAAACTTCTGGCTTTTAAAATGTTTTGCAGCTCTTTTGGAACTTCATAAACTCTTTTTTTTTTTTCGAGCTATGTTACTCATGGTACACCAAGGCTATAATTGTTAGAAAGTCATTTGCGAAAAGAACATAAGGAAGAACGTAAGGCTGACAGAGGGCAGAATAATTTTTGTGGCTACTACCTCCAACAGGAGGCGAAGCCACGTTTGTTATCGAGATGAGTGAGTGGGTGTAACAATAGAATTCCGATCTTGACCCAATTTTGACACGTTTCCCGATGGGGCCAGTTCTTGTTTTTTTTGGGAGTGTCTTAGTCGTTCGACATTCGCACTCGATACACAGCGGAGTTCTCTCCTTTTGTGATTTCCGACTTATAGCCACCAGCACATTATGTTTTCAGTTCTTGCCGTGACAATACGAAGGACAGCAGAAAGCGATAATCATCTCACAATCATTTCAGGATTCCACGCGATTTTAAATGCGCAAATTAGATCCGATATCTTGAGTTATTCAACAGAATGAAGGAACAGACATATTGTGGAATGGCGGAGTATCCTGATACGCGGAATGACGGAATCATTGTTGGAGTCCAGAGGATAGAGAAACCACGAGGCTCTCGAGTTAGCCCCTTTAAATTATTATCATATTACTATTGCTATCATTATTATTATTGTCATCATTATTATTTGTTATCATTTTATTATTGGTTGATTGTCAATTAGAAAATATATTCTTCAGTCATCTTTCTCTTGTGGAACAGGGTACTCATTCATTAGTGGGATGCGGCAGGTTTTCTGTTTTGAATATGAGACAAATCTTCTGTAACACTACCTTCTAGCGTCTTTATACAACTTAGTTTTTCCCAGTGCTTTACAAAGTGTTATACATGTACAAGTAGCCACATGCAGTCTTTGACCGTCTTTATTCCATTGATATCGATGCTATGCAACTTGCCAGTTGAATCATCGTAGTAACCTGGTTTATCAACTTGGTAGTTTTACCTTTCTTTTTGATTTACAAACATTGATCAGTCTGAATTTACCGTTTTACTGGGAGGAAAACATTTTTGAGTGAGTCCATCTACTATTATGACGGAGGTTGAAGTAGCCTTTCGGCAGGCCGAGTAGACATGGAGATGATCGCGGCAATTGATGCTCTTATAATTTGTTTTATAAATGTATGACTGATTGAATTATGTAACTGACATTTGTAGTAATTTGAATATAATAATAATAAAAGTCTTTATTGAGCACTCTAAACAACAAACGTGTTTAGTTACAATGATACGAACATGAATATAAAACTAATTAACTAACTAGATAACTAACTGACTAACTAACAAGAGAACAAACATCTATTAGCAAAAGTCCTCTTGAAACGTTCAGTTCTGACAAGCGGGAGAATATAATTATGGCGCCTCTTACGTCGCTCTGGTGGCAAAAGGTCATCTAAAGCTGTTGTAAAATCGCTGTCGGTGATCTTGGCCCAACACTTCTTATCTTTAAGAGTAATCGTATTTTCAATCGAAAAAAGCTCTTTATAGTAACCAAGCTTAACAGCTCTTTTGAACAGCCTGTCTATGCGACTCAAATACGTATGTATAATCAAATGGCGACGAGTGAAATTAGGAAATAATTTCACGCGCGTTTTGTCAAAATTCTGATAATTTCCCCCGAGCCTTTAGGCGAGGGAAATTATCAGAATTTTGACAAAACGCAAGTGAAATTAATTCCTAATTTCACGAGAAAACCATTTGATTACCTTTTAATATCGTGGGTGACAAGTTATGTTCACAACCGTAATTGTTTTTACTGGTTTATTTTATCGAAAACCGAGAACATGAAGAATATAGTTTTCGTTGAATTAAAGCATACATTATTGTTAAAGTTCGAAATTTTCTAAGTTTCTTCACAACAAATACCTTTCGAACTCTTCGTGCCTGTTAATAATTTTCGGCCGCTTCCTTTAATTTCGTAACTCTTCAAGGGTCACCGTTTTAAATCTCGACGCCATCTTGGCTCCGATCGAGATACAAGAGATGTTACCATGGCAATTTGGTAATTTCACATGTGAAATTAAAAATTAACGCTGAAATTTCGCGCCAAAATTAAGGAGTAATTTGTCACCTATGATATTGTTATGATAATACGCGCAGCCCCATACTTCTACAGCATATGTAAGTATAGATAGAATAAGACTGATAAAAAGAAGATGAAGATGATCCGACGGCAATCCATAGAATTTACAAACACATGAAATGTACAGACGACTACTGGCTTTCGATATGATATTATCAAAATGTTAATCCCAGTTACACGGATCAGATTGAAAAGTTACACCCAACAACTTCAGACATGATTAAGATATATCAACAAAGTTGAAATGGTAAATTGGCCACCGTAACGATTACAAAAGCTGACGTTTCGAGCGTTAGCCCTTCGTCGGAGCGAAGGGCTAACGCTAATTTCATCAGCAACCACTCTTTGTTTTCTATCAAGTGTTTTCAACTTAGAGGAGAGAATCCCGATTAGCTCAATTGGTAGAGCGCCGGACTGTTGTGCGGGAGGTCGTGAGTTCAAATCCGGCCGGACCAACACTCAGGGTCTTTAAATAACTGAGAAGAAAGTGCTGCCTATGTAATAATATCTGCAAATGGTTAGACTTTCTAGTCTTCTCGGATAGGGACGATAAATGGAGGTCCCGTCTCACAAGCCCTTGTACGTGATAAAAAAATTTGTGGGACGATAAAGAACCCACACACAGTTCGAAAAGAGTAGGGCACTACGGTGTTGTGGTCTATCTTTGTGTGGTGTCTATCAAATTGATGAGGGGTACTGCGCCTTTGAATATTGTATAGAAAGGGCGCAATATAAAGAAAGAATTCATTCATTCATTTCAACAAATAGTAAACACCACAGCGTACACCATTGAGTTACGAATGCACGCGGGAGGTTGCTAAGGATGAAAGAAGCGTAAGAGTCGCGCGACGCGATAGCCAAGAGCGACTCTAGCTTCTTATACTCAGTACTGTGTTTACCATTTGTTTTATGATATAACACTGATGCACTGTAGCCAGAGTTTCCTTTTATTTCACAAATCTTACGTGACCAAAAAAGACAAGCGCGCGGAAACTAGTCTGTGCATTTGCTCATGTCAGCAGCGTACACCCATGGGAAAATGCTGGACACTGAATTGCCGAATCAGAGTGTGTTCTTTACTTTGGTTATATTAATTCTTTTATATCTCACTTATTCACCTTGCTTACTCGTGAGGGACATCAACACCCGAAGATCAAATTTGTATCCATTCTTGGTTATGTAATACCAAGAGAAAACAGTATCTCACCATTTTCTCTTGGTAATATCCTTTTTATTTCTGGTAAAGGAATAGGGAAATGTTAGGAATCCAAATAATTCATAAGCAAACTTATATCTTAAAACGTTTAAAGGGATCGAGATCCTCTCTTGATATGCATGTAGTGTTTTTGACAATATCCACCGCAAATAACTTAAGGAGTGATCACAATATTGTATTTCTAGGTCAAAATGATTACTCTGCGTTAGCAGGTGATTATAGATCGCCATCTTTTCTGTTCTTTCTCCTTCATTTAAGAAAGCATACGCTCAAACTGGAAAAGCTTGTCGCTAAAACTGAACATTCTAAAACAGAAGTTCTCTAAAACAAGACAGGAGTTATCTCGACAGCCATGCAGAACAAAAATATTACAAGGAGCTGATGAGAACTGAAAGTTCAAATGATTAAACTGCGTGGTTTTAGTCTGTCTGATCAGTAGAGGAGGTTTCGCGAGTTTTGAAGATCAATCGTATTTTTCTCGTGACTCACTCAAAAGTGACTTCATAAATATGGATAAACAATTTATAGAAGACGAAAGAAACTACCCCTCCCTCCATAGGTTGGCTGGCAAAAGGAGGGGAAAAACTAAATATGCCTTAGTACTGTAAATTATCTGATACATTGTCAATCGATATATAGTGATACACGTGATTAGTTGTAGTCTAGACGTTTCTTTTCCGAGATTTTGTTTTCTTCGGCAATGTAATTTAATGTCAAGTTTTCAATTTCCTCACGTAAACTCTGCGAAACAGTACGGTTGTTTTTTGCCTGGGGCAATAAGAGTTGAGAACACAGTATGTAAAACAACTTTGTTGCTGACTTGAAATTTTTATTCTATCCTTCCTAATGTTCTCCAGCTATGCAAATATGATTGGTTAGAATTTTCCCCAACCAACACACTGTCGCTCCTTTTTTTTAAGAAGCGAAGGGCAGTGCAATACTAAAACTGTTGACAAAAAACTTAAAATGATGATAAAAATGCACTAGTTGCTTTAAAAGTACAATAACAGCAGAATAAAAAATACACACTATCTCGAAACCAAACGAGGAATTTTCAAAACAGAAAACTAGACGGAGAAGCGATTGATTCTAACGACCTGGCAGCTCAAAATGTTTACGGTTTAGAAAAAGAACTCGTTTTTCGTATTTCTCCTAATAAAACTATCTTGGTCACTTGAACATTACTACGTCTGCATGCAATTTGAAAAGGCAAAGAGATTCTGTAGCTCTAAATGTCAGCCAAAGAAAATGATACAGCCTCCACTGTCCCAGCTGTCGGTAACGGCTATTTCTTGGATTGAACAAAAAAATAACTCTACTGTCTACTAATGCTATCAGAAAAAAAGGAAAGCGGTTGGATTATATTCAGAGATTGAGCTATTTAAGTTGACAAAGAAATAAAATACAAAATTGGAAAAGCTTTGTATATTAGTATTTCAATTATAATATTTTTCTCTTAGAGGCAATAAGACTATGTTTAAGCGCTCAGAATAATTTAAACATGTTTGAAGGTATTACCTCATATAAATCTAACATCTTTAAACTGTAACTCGTAACATCACGCTATTAATATGAATAAATTTTTTTGAATTTCGTACTATTCATCAATGTAAATTGTTTTAGTCAAATTAATGTAATATATATAGAGTTTTCCTTCAGATCATTATTTGATGACTGTAATTGGATTGACGCTGTCAGTACATAGCCTCTAAACATAGTTTCCATGATGGATTCGTTTTTTGTGCATGGCGAGCTCCGCACGGTGACTTGTCGAAGAAGACCCACTCAACCCTCAAATTCTAGAAACACTTCGAAACTGACTACTTCGTCGATATCTCTCCCTAGTCCTACAATGAAGTGATGAAAAACTTGATAGATAAAAACTCCTCTTCAGTACTGTCCGGGGGGGGGGCCCTCACATGTTCCCTCTCTAACAAACTGACTACTTCGTCGATATCTCTCCCGAGTCCTACAATGAAGTGATGAAAAACTTGATAGATAAAAACTCCTCTTCAGTACTGTCCGGGGGGGGCCCTCACATGTTCCCTCTCTAACAGGAGAGCAACCTATGGAATAGTTAGACAGCTGCAGGTACGTAAAGCCATTGCCTACGGCATGTTTCTTTGGTGTCGGATTATTTCGATTAACCATATTAAAGCCAGATTGTAAAACTGCAGCCTCCTCGGTTTTGCTGTCGACGTTCATTTAACTAATTCCAGAACTTCCTTTAACTATCAGCACCAATCATCCGCATCGTCATCTTCCAGCCCATATATAGCATACGGACTTGTTCCTCGTTCCACGGCTTCCCTAATATGAGAGTTTATACGAGTTATCATGTCGTCATAGTACGGATCTCTCCTCAAATGGGGTCGGTCTTTATCCACTTCCACTCCAGTATCACTATCGCTAGAACTGTCAAGATCTAGCGATTTTCCTTCCATAAGAGCTACAAAGTCAACAGAATAGACAGCTTTGAACAAATATACTCTAATAGCACCACGAAACACAAAAAGTACTGATCACTCTTATTTGAACCTTTCAACCCTTATCTACTAGATTTATCTTTACTATGATATACAGTTTGAAATTTATTTGGATAACACTAACGGTTCAAGATTTTTTCAAATATGGCAAATACTGCCTCGGGCCAAACACAATATTTAAACAGTTCTAAAGTAGGATTCATATGAGCAAGCTGGTTGCTGACAAAGAAATTTCCGGCAAGGAGAAGTTAGACAAGAGAGAAGCCTGACTTGTGTGAGAAATTATGGTTAGATCACCTCTCTCATTCCTTCTGGTGGTCGGTGTAAGGTAAAGAGCCGGCAAAACGGCCTGGTCCCTGAACCGCTCGGCCACTCTGGGCGTGGCTACACTACAGGGTACTGGAGCCCCCACAACACCACGGGAGGAGTCTGGATGCGTCTGAAACAAGATCAAGCAAGTTACAAATATGTATCGCATTTGGTGCGTAACTACCAACCAACACTGATCTAACTTAGAACCTGCGGCAAACTAACTCAAAGGGCAAAAACGCAGCAACGGTAAGATTACTACATTAGTAAAATCTGGAATATTATAAATACACTTTTGTGGTAATCAGGGTGAAATTTAACCAGGTCATTTCAACTACCAAGTTTCCAATGAGGTTATAGGCGAAGAACTGACGTTTATCCCACTGAAGTCAACTATCATTATGTAATACTGTCAAAAAAAAGTGGGTAGCAAAATTATGCATTTTTCTTTTTTTCATTTCGACTTTGTACAATCTAATTAAGGTAGTACACTGTTTCTTTAAATCAGATACAGGAATTCTTTATTTATACCTGCAGTCCGTTTTTATTGACGTCACCATTCGACTTGGATGTCGGACCCAGACTGCTATGCCGTCTGACCCGCTCTCTCGGTAGGTCTCTACAAAATAGCAGTTATACAAGTGAGGTAAAGTTGGACAATTGTAAGGTACGAACAAAAATATCGTTTAAGATCGTTTGTGGATTTTTGGTAAACCACTACATTTTAATGCGAGGGATCGTTGCTCTTCGTAGCTAAGCCAATTTTTTTTTAGCAACTGATCAAGTCGACCTAAAACTAAGCGATGTCACTGATTATAAATCATTCAGTAACGTAGGAACAACTATTTAGAATCGGTACGTAAGTTCTGAACGGTTAGAGCGATAACGAAACAACGTTATTTTTGACACAGTTATGAGGTTCAATCGTGAGGGAAGTTGCTCCGACAGGCGGTTTTTTTCACAAGAATAACTGCACCTGCCGAATTTGAGATCAAGGACACAAGGAATATCTTGCAGTCCCTTCACACGGAAAAGAAATATATCTGATTATGTGAATTTCCAATTGAGACTGCACGTAATCATCTGAGAACAGTGGAAGAAAAAGGAATTGTCGCTACTCATCAGGTGAGTTCAACTTGTTTCAATGAATAAAAAAAAAATGATAAATATTTGTAAGAAGTCCTAAGTAACTGCAGTGAATTAAGAAGGATGGAACTGGCTTTCTTCGGTAAGCGTATGAAGTGTTTAAGGTTTCGTTAGGTTTTAACATTTTGTAGGATTCTCTTTGAGTCCTATGTTATTGAAGACTTACAAAAGTACAAAACCCAGATGAAGGATTTTTTCAGATCAAATCCAAAAAAGTAAATTTTCGTTCAAGAGCGTAAACACAAGACACTTTTAATATTCATGAAACAAAGCTATTGTTAATTTCTTTCGACGATTCTGTAGAAAAAAAAAATCGGCGTCTTCCTACGCAAAAAAAGCAGTTTGAGGAAGGTAAATCAAAGCCTTCATTTCAAAATTGTTTACTGTATTTCGGTAGGGGGGAATAGCAAATTTTTATACAAGCTCTAAGTGTGAGGTAGCATGGGGTCACTAACAAAAATTGACTATCATGAGTGTGAAAAAAATCTCTCCGAATTAACTCAAATACCACTTAATTGATTCTACGATTTGTTTAGAACATCGTTTTCACCGTGTTTTTCTCCGGCAAATCATTCTATAAATGAAATGACGCTTTACGAAACAAAAACATAGATACTCTTGCTGAAATCGCAAAATGCATGAAATTGTTCTCCCTGACATATTTTAAAAGCCAATGAACAGTTGTTAAGAGGAAAATTGTGAACTCAGTCAGAAGGCATCAGTTTTAAAATTCACCTATAGTTCACGAAACGCTCGTCGCAATTTTTGGGTATTGAATCGTAAATTGTCCTATATTCTCATTTATGCAAAACCAAGACCGTAGGAAAAATCTAAAGAAACCCTCATTGTTCATTGTTAATGTATGCACATTTCGCTAAAAATCATCATTTCACGACAAGATGGCTGGAAAGAAGGCGAAATTAAAAAATCTCAAGTGATCAGATACTTCAATAATTCACTTCTTTCTGACAAATTGATGAAGCCTTTCGTTATAAGATCCATCTGATGCGTGCATCAATTCCGTCAAGTGTCACGATCCATTTAAATTTCATCTACGAAATTGAAGGTTGTCGGTGAAAACTAGAGATTAATAAAAAGGATTGCAGGAAGCGAAAACATACTGTCAATGATATGCCACTAAATAAATATTCACCAGTTGCAAAATACCGCAAACAAAAACACAATTATCGCAGTGAAGATCTTTTGCTAATTGTTCAGTTCCATTACTATTTTTTCTTCAGGTTTTTGTTCCTGTGTATTCGATGTATTTGTCTTTATCGCCAAAATAGCAAACTGAACTTATTTTTAACCATTTTAAATCAAGTGCTCATTCAACAAAATCGGACAGAGAATAAGACCACTCAATTGCATACTTTTTCTTTCTCTGAAATCATGATAATTTTTCCTTCAAAAATAAATTTCATTGTGAAAAACTCCAAAATTATCTCAAACAAACTTTTCAAACCGGAGAAGGTAAGACAAATGATTTCTTACATTCATATTGTATATTGGTAGGTGTCATTTCGTCGGCATTAGAAAAAGACATTAAAGTAAAATCGTCCTTCGACGGGATGTTCCTTTCCCGAAAAAAAACTAATTCAACTATTGGAAATATTCTGGCAAATGTCTATCATACACCAACTCCAAGTCGAATTGGAGTTGGCAAGATCCTAGGAGCACCTGCCTGTGGAATGTATGAAGTAGGCGGCCACACACTGAAAGCCGCTCGCACCCTCTATCTGTTGTTCATCTCATTTACGGAAAAAGTGACGTCGGGTGTCGTTTGAAAAGGAAATAAGAAGAGTGGATATCTAAAAAACTACTTAATGCGAGACGAAAGCTTTTTCCGATCGATCGGCAAGAATTAAACGTCAAAATAAAAACAATTTCACTGTGGAGAAGAACAATAACAATCCTGAAATTAATTCCTACTACTTTCATTCCCTGTTGCAAAATATTTGAAAACAAATAAAATAGTTTTGCAGCTCAAAAATAAATTTGTAGCTATCGAATCGGTTTTTGGATCTGACACAATTCAAATTAATCATGACATTCTGTATTATCTAATCAGTTGTTTCACAGAGAAAATGGAACACTTTTCAATTAATCTTTTCAACTTAATATAAAAAAAAAAAACCCAGCTATTTTCAAAAGCCTCACTACTGCTCATTTCCATGCGGGCGCAGGCTCCTGAACATTAAAATGGAAAATGAAAAGCCACAGTGTTTTTTAAAAACCATATTGAGTGAAGGCATAGAGAGAGGCTATAAAATGCTTCTCTTACTTCCACCACCCGCGGTTGAAGTGGGCACGGCTTTAAAATGTATCATTGATCTAAAAAAAGGTTAAGTACGGAAAGAGATTTTGTGGAGGAAAGCCTGGTGGTGGAATCAATGAAATAGTCTTTATGTCGCATTCGTACAAAATGCCATGTCTTGTTTTTTTCTTACCATCTGAATTAAACGAGGGGAACTAGACAACAATTTACAAATTCCTAGATTGAAGATGTAAATTAGGAACATTTCAAGAACACTGGAGCTCGAAAACCACATGCTGTTTCAAAATCAGAAGATGAATGTGAAAGATGAAAGCGACTGATTTTCCCCGCTTACAATAACTGACCCGAACTTCATCTCTCTTTTCTTCAACAGCAAATTTCCATGCGACTGATTTTCCCCGCTTACAATAACTGAACCGAACTTCATCTCTCTTTTCTTCAACAGCAAATTTCCATGCGACTGATTTTCCCCGCTTACGATAACTGACCCGAACTTCATCTCTCTTTTCTTCAACAGCAAATTTCCATGCTGCTGATACTTGTATTCAGAGTGACGGACAAAACAACCAAACAGATTGTTGATGAACACCATCAAAAAAAGTTTTGGTAGAGTTGAATTAAAAATAAGTCGCAACTGGAATAAATAATGCCTAAGGAGGAAACTCTAAGATCTCATGGTATCATATGAACCAATTTTTGTCGGATAAGCTCTAAGAAAGGTGACTACAGAAATTTATACGGCACGCTTCTTTCTGACAATAAACCGTCTGAGCCCGCTGTTCTATCAATATTTTGCCTCGTTGTCTTGCTCTCATGGGAGTGAACATGTGACTTGTTCCCAAGTCGATCAGTGCTAGACCAGAAAATGGAAAACATGCAAACAGTAGTCTAATCTTATTGATTTCGTTCGTATTTTTTCTGTTCTGTTTTATTTTCACGCTCTTTAACGGGTTTATTTTAAATCATTTGCAGGCACGAAATTATCTAGCACCATATTTCTTCTTTAGACTGAAATACTTAAGGTGGCTCGTACCGGTTTTCATCTTTTTGATGGTTTGTAACTTTGAAAGAATACAACATAAAGACTGGCCAAAGCCAGTTAAACACTTTTACGGGGTTGAATTATATAATCATTGGTTATCCAAACATAGATGTCATTTCGTCACTAGCAGTTTCCATGGTAACGCATTCATAGGCTTATTCAGACGCATTTTTTAGCTTGTGGCTTAAATAATTCAAAAACTAACCCGGTGACCCCCTGATTTTTTTCAGTGATTGCTTTTGGCACTTGAAAAGGAAAATGCACAAAGATTTTTAAAAAATTTTACGGAGCGGAATTTCAGAAAATCTACAAAAAAAGCAACTTTCACACATTGCAAATTTCCTTCCGTAGAATTTTCTAGTTTTTTTTCTGATGATTCCTTTTGACGTTATTATCATATTGGAACAATAAAAAGAAGGGGTCACCGGACTTGTTTTCATGCAATAGCTTTCGTGAGTTTAGCAGTTTCCACGCGCGTTCTCACGCGTTTAAAAATCTGGATTCTATAAGATCGACATTTGCTCATAATCTGTTGTAGCTACCGCTGACAATTGCGTGTGCTCGCGCAAGCGCCTACGATCTGATGTTTACTGTTGAGAAAATCATTAAACAGCTGTCAAAGACAGCCTCCCGGGCTCATCTTAAAAACTCTACACACGACTTCTGGCTATATCATATTATTTTCCTTTAAGTTTCAAAGTCTTCTTCCACTTCAGGAAGATTATCCTTCACTTGAATTCTTCTTTTTTCGCCGTCGCAAGATTTCATATCGGTTGAATATTTCTTTTAAAAGTGAAGTGAAGCAACCTTTACTTCTCCGAAAATCTTCTTCTTTATCTTAGTTTTTATCTCCTGCATTCAAAGTAGCCGCTCAACACATCAAATACAAGCTCTTAGGTAAACTTCTCACAAAAGTAGAAAACATTCCACGCGCCGCCATCTTTGTTTTGAATTTTCATCCTTTGATCTCGCGCTTCTTTCGCACGTTTCTCTCGCGCGCGTCAAGCAAGAGTGACCTGTTCCCCGCGCGAAGAAACTGGTACGAGCCACCTTAACTACAGCCGTAAGTAAACTATTAGTCATATTTATTACTTCTCTTCAAGGAAGCCGAAACTTCAAAAGAACAAATGAAGAAGCTAAAAACAACGAGTTGCTCGAATTTCATGGTCAGCATTGCAGTAGCGGGATGAAATACATCGACAGCTCATCTCATACACAACAATCCTTGAAGAACTCAACGGAACTTATGATTCAACTAAGACTCGGGTGTGAGGGAATTTGGTTGGTTAACTGCTTCGTTCGCTATGAGGACGATACCAAAACTCATCTGGTGGGGTTAAACAGACGCTGTCTTCTAATTTTCCTTTCCAAAAGCAACTTTGAATTTATCTGGTTGGAGTATCTAATCCCTGTTACTGTAACACGAGATACATAACTCATAATTCATAGTCAGTTCCTGAAGAAAAAGTGTATATCCCTGGAAGGAACTAAGTTTCAAAGAGCCTGAGGCGTCAAACGCCAAGGGCTGTCATTCGACCTTGTGAAGACGTTAGTACTGTCATCAAGCCAAAATTAATATTCTACATATGCCTTCGCTTTGTAAAAACAATATTTTTTTTATGACGTATTCTATGTAAAATACAGTTGAAGTTAATTGTTATAGACCGTCAGATCCAAAATTTCAGGGGATAGGGGCCGTTGTCATAGGCATGAGTACGGGACGGTAGGTATTCGAATGATTCTTGAAGTGTTTCTTGACTTCTTTCGCTGCAAAGATAAAACGTATATCGATTTGATACTGATACCCTAACGGTGAGTGTGTCGAAAATAACCTCACAACTACCGTTCAATAATCTCAGTACTGTAGAGAAAAGAACCGCCTGCGTTTTGCAATGTTGCCATCAAACCGAGAGGGGCCCGATTTTGACGGAAAATGAATTGACATGTTTGATTGATACTTACCACCTGACATGCCAAGTTTTATTGAGCCAAAGTACCCGCAAATCCTTATAAAGCACCCTTCAAAAGTATCCCTTTTTCATCCTTATGGGTGCATCATAGAATTAGATGCTTTTTCCGGTTTTTACCATTCACGCTCTTTGATTGGTCAACATACCGATGGCCCTCAAGACAACCAACCTATTACATTTTACAAGAAACATAAGCCAGACCCTCTTTCAATTCATGGGCATGATAATCCGTCGGAGATGTTTGTAAGATACTCAGAGAGTGTGTAGATCCCTACTCGCCTCCGCTATAACCCTGCGTCGTAAACAGCCTTCACAACACCACCGAACTGTGTCGCAGTTTTGATTGGCTGCACTGCGGGCCACTTCAACATTGAGCGTAGGCTATAACACTGGAAATCACTTAAACGGAAGTGCCTATTTCTCAGTCGGTTTACCATCTAACTCAGGCAAACAAATAGCTGATACGGACATCATTCAACACTAATGCGCGTTAGTTCTCCTTTACAAAGCTTACGTACCGTGCCATTGTAAGTCGAGCGTCACTAGTGTAAGCTCTCTCTCTGCGTCTTTCCACATTCCCAAGTTCTATATCTTCTCTTATCATATTTGGCCTCCTCTGGCGTCGAAGGGAACCAACCAACTTTGAGAAGAGACCTCTCTGTTCACATGGAAGAGAGAAAATCGGGTAAGTTTTACAAATAGCAGGTATGACACTAAGACACCAACCTGCAAAGGGTGTATGTAATGAATATCACTCGCCAAAAAAACAAAACGTTCACTAACCTTCGCATTCGTAGCACTTCTTTCTTCTTCTCTTTCAACCTTAAAACAGAGGTTAGAATCGTCAATTGATCAAAATTATCTATCGCTCATTAACTCAAAAGTCTTCCACAAACACAAAGACAAGTGTACCTCAAAGTACAAAAAATTATACGGAGGAAGAGGTGGGAAGCATTAGGTTGCACACCCACTAACAGTTGGGGTGTAGTCCAAACACTATCGACTCGTTTTAATTCTTACCCTTTCCGTCTGTGTGCCCTTCCTCTTCAGGTATTTGTAATTCTCGTGTATAAGCTTTGCGCAGTGAATCTTTCCTATCGTCATTTGCTGACAACTCAGTTCTGTAAAATACGTTAAATTGATCGATACTTAAAACAAGAGGAGGAACCAAAAAACCACACCTTTTCTCCTGTCACTCAAACATCAATCATAAGCCAAACACAAAAATCTAAACCAACTGATAATATCTTCAAACGTCACATCCTACGTTGAATGACTACTGATAGGAAATGAGCGTCTCCCTTGACAGGCGCGCCCACTATCCACTAAACCACTCTACATACTGCCACTAAAGAAAGCAACTACCTCATATAAAGGTAAAAACATTGATACAATGTTTGCGGTTCTGAATCACTTACCTAACTGTTTAGGTATCAAACTATTCAATACTTTTTGTGAGGTTTTTGGCCAAACTCTTTTGATCATTCGCCGTAGTTCGGTGTCATTTGCATTCATGTTTCCTCGCAGTTTGATGTTCAACGAGGTACGAATCAAAGCAAAGAGTGTCGTACTGAATGAGACCGTGTTATCGTCGTTCAGCGGCATGTTCATCTTGATCAGGCGCTAAGCAAGGGAAGAGCAATGTAAGACACTCGGTTTAAGGATTCTTCTCCCTGATTTGAATCCCAGTATTTTACAGTTACACTTATCAGGTCTGGGTGTGAAGTCGGACGCCATTAAAGTAAAATGAACTTAAAAGCGAAAGGTAAATCCTAAAACCCTTCTCGAGAATTTTCGCTGTGATGAACGGCAAACACTCGAAAGTCAACATAATAACTCGCTAAGGTGGCAATCCACAATGTAAACTCAGTTGATAAAACCAAATTATATTGCAATACCCCTTATTAAGGTAGCGCCATAGTTTTACCCCTCCCACCCTCCCCCTTCTCGGTAAAGTATGCAATGGACAAAATGCAGACTAAAGACGTTTCTCTCCTAGCCGAGAAACGCGTTACTCAGACTGAATACTGGTGAAGTGTTGACTCACCGCAAACCTCTATACATATCAAGCTAAGTCAGTTCAACCAAATGTAACTGAACTTACAACCTTACATACCTTGTAACCGACAATCTTTGGACATTTCTTTCCAAATCCGACTGGAGGTGACATACTGCACATCACTCTATATATTTCGCTGTGGTGGATACAGCCACTAAAGGAGAGCAGGAACGCGTTAGTTATGGCGCCAGTGTAGCATGGTAACAATAAAGCTACGCGCAATAGCTAGATGTAATTTATACCTGGCGCTGGGGTCGAACTCAGACCACACGCGGACAAACTCATCCAAGTGGTGCGGACCAAGGATGGACTCGTCACGAGTCAGGTATTCGAAGTTATCCATGATAACAGCCACAAATAAATTCAACATCTGAAAGAAAAACAAAGCAGCACACTTGAGACCACACTTTAAACAGCCGCCACAATATTTAGGTTGTAACTTAAAAGGATAAAAATTTCTTGCTTGGAAAGAACAATAGCCTAGTCCACTTGCTTGCCCCATATTCTCTAATTCGAGCGCTTAATTATTTTAAAATCTCGTGTTAAATATTTTTTACCTCCTCTGTTAAAACTAAAACTTGGCGATCCATCTGTATTGTTCATTTGAATTTTCATCTGAAATAGTGAACCTATCAGTCAAGTTAAGTGTTTCCCACTAAACCTCGAAATGGCGTATTTCCTCAGTGGATGTTAATAGATATTTCGTTAATTTCGTCACTCACCAAGAACATACACAGAAATATAAATGTACAGAAGTACAAGATAGCCCCAACTGTTGTTCCACAACTATATTTTTCGTTAACATTCGCATCACATTTAGCAGCATCATAACAAGCTAACATTATCTTGTGCCAGTCTTCGCCGGTCGCCGATCTGACAGAGATGCAAAAAAAAAGTTACTAATAAAACAGAAAACATCAAAAGACGTACAGTCATGTGCCACGTAATTCTTGCTGATTCGCGATAAAGTAATTTTTTGATTTAGAGATCATCCGCCAATTATCCACTCAGCTCTGGAGTATGATCACCTTTCGATTTTCATATCTTTGGCTCAGTGTATTTAATATTTTAGAATTTAGTATTTTAGTCGGTCTCTGTTTTGCTTCTCACCTGAACAGAACCTGTAGAGCTTGAAGAAGATTTCGAAAATTATTTTTGGAGTTAATTTCTGTCTCTGAGTCTAGCGCTATTTTTCCAAAAAGCTGAAACATAAAAGAGAAAACAACTCATGTTGTAGGTATGACTTCGCACAGTTTTTAGAAGGACATCTTCTACCAATACCCGTTCTACGAAAATCGTCTAAGAAGCTTGGTTGAGCGAGAAACAAAAGAATATGGCCACTTCTTTGCATGCTTGCCGGTTACGAAACTAATTTCAATCAACTTGGGAAATACCTAGTTCCAGTCCCCCAACGGAGACTGGAACTAGGTAGACCAGAAAACCATCCAGGAAAGCATACGAAAAAGAAAAAAGGTACAAACTCAGGCACGAATTTAGAAAAATGACTCCCGCAGCCTACCTGCATCCCTATGACGGCATACATGAAGAACATTAGCATGATGAGGAGCGTGACGTAAGGTAAAGCCTGTTGGCAAGATACCATACAAAGTCTGTTAACGTGAATATGAAAGCCTAATTGAGGACAATGTAAATACATCATGCGAGTCATATTACTAGTGGATTAATGAGCCATGATAGTGCAGGTGCTGGTATAGCTATAAATACGAACCTGTGAATGGAATAAAGTGGTCCATTACATTATAAACCTTTTTTTTTTTTCAGATACAATGAAATATATGAAGTTAGTTAAAAAAATATTCTCAGGCAGTCACAAGGCTATGATAGGTTTAAATCTTTTCAACATCACTGCCATGTTTCGTAATAACGAGCACTCATTTTTTACGGTACGGACCTCAAACCCGAGTCCAAGAAAAACTCAAAGACAACAAGCCAACCTTAAATGACTGAAGGAATGTCCACAATAGTATTCTGATTGTGTAGCCTCGTCGCAGCAGTTTGATTAGTCTTGCTGCTCGAAACAAACGGAACATACTGGGGTCGATCCCAATACCAAGTGTACCGCCTTTCTGCAAAATTTAATTCACATGTGAAATCATTATTTGCCAAAAAAATGATGATAAAACTAATCGCTCACTGATTTGATCTCCTCTGTAAACAAATCTTCAATCTTTCCGCTTAAAGTATTTGCTAGGTTTTTTTCCAAAGACCTGAGTTTTGAAGAACCCCACTATGTAAACGTCGTCATGCTAGTGCAAACGTCTTCCAGCCTTCGCTGACGGCACAAAACAAAGTCATATCCGACTGAAAGAAGGATACGAAAACCTCGTTGCCTAACCCCTAAACTCCCATGGTCAGCTGATTGACAATTCTCCCCTCTAGCTGCTACACATTTCCTTGTGAATAAGTTACAAGAATTTGGTGTTAGATCAAGATAAAAGCCTCTACCTGAAATCTGGGTGTGCTCAGTACATGTTAACTGGATAATGTGTGGATTTGTATAGGGAGGAGTCATATGTTAATCACTTCTGAGGGTTAATCATACTGCAAGAAATAGTAAATGTTACAGATTTAAATCACCTGAGTTACCTGTGTTTCTTTAGCATATTTGTCAACGACTGTCACCAGAACATCCATCAGACCTCCTAACACAACGATGAAATCAAAAATATTCCAGTAGTCCCGAAAATATTTCTGAAAAAAAAAAAGGACAAGAAATATGGATATAGTTTCTTTGCTCAGGTGTGTTTCTTCCTTGGTTTGAAGGAATGGCTAAGAGTGAGGGGGGGGGGGGTAGGTTGTTCATGTACAAAGCAGTCTTTCCCTTTCCGAGAAAATGCGATAGCTTTTAATTGGACTTGTACTGGAATTACTCTGTGACTCTGGAACGATTTACTTCCACATTGTTCCAAGGGATAGTCTACTAGATCGAAATTCTTATATCATGAACTTATTGTTAGAATTGAATAGTATGCACAGCATGCAAGAAGAAGAATCGATGTCGAGCAAATCATGTTCTCATTAAATACGTGGCTACAGAGTGTGGAGACAAATTGTGCCCGAATTTTGAGTCGCTCCCTGTAGACTAAACAAATATTTTCAAACATAGTTACCAGTCTTAAGGCAAAAAATTTCAGCCCAGCTTCTATCATGTAGAGAACAGTGAAGGCGATATTTAGGTACATGAGAATGTCTGTAAATTGGTCGTCTTGCTTATAATGCTGTATGGAAATAACAGAACAGAAGGTTAGAGAGCATACGCTCATTTGAAGCGGGCAACGTGACAGAAGGTTAAAAGAAGTCTTAGGTGATGAGCCAACCGACTGCTTTGCAAGATATGCGAGGACAGAGAGGCAAAATTCTATTCATCATTAAGAATAGAGTATCCTGTTAGGTTGAGAACTTTTTCTTCCGCTTTGAGAAAACACCAGGATATCCCTAAAAACGGGACGGGAAAGTCTGTTCGAACAGGACGAACTAACACTAACTTTAGCCGAGCTACCTACCTGAGACATAAGAACACCAGTGTTGAGCGCTATCAGCACCAAAATGAATGTGTCAAATGGCTTCGACATCACAATTACCCAGACCTTGTACTGCAGGCTTTTGTGGTCAGCTGGCATATATCTTTGCGCAGGCTTAGCAGTCAGCGCAAACTGAATGCAATCACGCTGTTAGAGAGAACATTTGACAATTAGTATATTCCAAATTCATTCATGACTCCCGCTGCAAAGACAAAAGATAAATGCTCACATGTTTTGCACAATTTAGGAAAGGGCGAAAAGTCAAGATTCATTTTTTGCGTCGCTTTCTGCGACGAAAAGAATGACCCACGTAAAACAATGATAAAACAAAGGTAATGAAACCACTAGATGTCTTTCTTACGGTTTTTTGGTAGGGGGTTTATTGACCAGCCCTTGCTCTAAGTTCAATAGCACACCAACTATTTTGAACTGACTGGCCAACAGAAACTACCCATCGAAGAATGTGCGGACACAAAAGCAAAAGATTGCGCACGGTCTTGGATGCAACAACCTTTAGCAGAAGCACGATTCTTTTCATCTCTGAATTTTACCGGCTTCGCTAGCCACATCACTTTTACAAAATAATAGTTTGGCAAGATAGAAAAACTCCAAAACGGATAGAATAAACCAAAAGAGATTTGGGGATGGCCGACGATGGAGCGTGTTGACACAGATTACAAACGATCCATGCACAAAATGAACAGCGACACAATTTAGTTATCCCTAAAGGAAGAATAAAAATAGTTTATGTACCTGATTTCTATCCAACTCGCAACTCGCAATTTCTCTTTCACCCTCCTCTTGGAAGGTGAGGATTATCAAAGCCACAAAGATGTTGAGGAAGAAAAAAGAGAATACCACAACAAATGCGATGTAATAAAGCGCGTATCCAGGGCTGTAATTATGGATTGGACCTTTGTCTATTTCTGTAGTGTCCATAGTGGTCTTCATGGCACTGGATCAAGTAAATCAAATCGAGAAGAATCAGCTTATTGGGTTAGTCGCTTCGTCTTAATTGGTTCATCTTTACTTCCCGGCCTGGCCCACTCTTGTCGCCGACTGAAACCCTATTTACTCCAGCAGGTTAACCAAGTTTTTATTGACTAAATTTCGATGAAAATGTATAGATTGGAAATCACGAATACTTCTTCTCTCCTTGGTTCAAAAACTTAGATGGAAGATTTTGATGAAGGCGAAATGTACCAACTACAGAATTTGTTAGTTTAGAAGATTTGACATCGACAGTTTCCGGTTGTCAGGGACGTCGTAATTTTACCTTGCAAGGATTTCGTTTCCTCTTAAGTAATGACGTTTGAAACATTCTTTTTCTTTGCTAACGCATAAAATGTTACAATCACTTCCTTCGTAAGTGCACCCGCCAAGGAAATTATTAATGCCGCTTCTAAACACCAGATAACTCAGAAAAAAAATACAATAACCCCGAAAAACAGTACAAATCTCCAAGTGACGAGGTTAGCTAACACAACTCACACCTCGTACGATTTTATCGATAAAAATACAGAATTTTCATAAACCGCCCGAAAACATTTAAACTGAAGCTATGTAACCCTTGAGTTTTCTCTAAGCAATCATTAAGTTGTGAACAATAACCTCACCTTGGCCATCCTTCACCAGTAGAAGAAGTGTAAAGAGTCAACATGGCTTGCAATACGTCGTCAAAGTTGAGGTCTTTATTACTCCATTTGCGATCTTCTACCTGACAACACCAATGCAGAACACAGTGTCAGACATATCACCATTATGATAATGATTGTACAGCTATTTGAAACTGAAAAATGAAGTTAATTATTAATTTTGTTGATTAATAATTTTGATTCCTTAAGCATAGCAGAATTGATAAACATAAAGTGCAACTAAGACAAACCTTTTCAACTTCTTCCCGTTGCTGGTTCGCATCGTACTTGAAAACAAAATATTTCCCTCTGCAAATGAACCAAATCCACAATAAGTCACGTACTCCATCTCTACCTCAAAATCCGTGGAATTTATTCAACTTCCTTGGGCTCCAACTTATGGGCAATGTGACTTTCACTAGATCACATCAATAAATCGAACTGTATTCCTCAACTGAGTTCCGTCAAATCTCAGGAAACATTTTTATAGATCTTCTCAGGATGTAAAAAGCCGCCTCGGACCAGAAAGGTCGACCTTTTGGCTTCTCGTTACACTTAAGTTATGGAGTAAATACCAGGTGAACTACCTGGGCGCTGAAGGACGCCGTTAAACCAGAGCGACATCCGATCGTTATCGTGTTAAGAAGTGGTCATCCACATTTAGTCATTTGGTGCTACCAAGGTTGGGTCTTACCTTGGCTCAGGCTCAGAGGTAAACGTTAACATAAAACTGAAACTGGTATCCCAAAGTTTAAAGTTTAAAGTTGAACGTTAAAGTTTGACAGGATTCCGTATTTATGGAACAATTTGCCAGATGAGCTGAGGACTGCCAATTTTAGTGTTTCTTCTTTTAAGAGATTATGCACTAACTTCTATAAAGATAAGGTCTTAGACCCTGAGCGCCCCCATACCACTGACCTGGGCTAAAATCAGCAGTTAGTTAGTAGGGTTGCTAGTTTCTAAGTTAGTCTTTTTATAACGGTTGGCTAGCACGCATGGTTCGTCAGTTCCCTTCTGATCTACCCCACTGCTTTGTCATGGATCTAAATTTTTATTAATTGTTATTGTAAAATTAATACTATTATCTATTATTACTAATACTATTATTACTATTACTATTATTATTATTATTATTATTATTATTATCATTATCATGTGAGGATGTAACTGCAATGAAAATGGAATAAATTAAAATATTTGTTATGGGAAGGATTGGCATTTTTGGATCTACCTTCAATCTACCACTTCCACCCGTCACCCTTCTCGGGCCACACCACCCCCCGCCAATGCCCCAATCATATAAAAAAGGAATGTTTGTGCGGTCTTACTGGCATTCTTCCTTTGTACGCTTTGAGCTGTCGTTGCAATATTGAAACTTTCCTTTAAACAGTTGTACACCCATGACGGCAAAGATGAACAAAAACAACATGGTAATCATCAGGATATTAGCAACATTCTTTACTGAGTACCACATACAGCGAAATACAGCCTGTAAAAAAAATTTTAAAAAAATTTAAAGTTCTGAACACTCAAGGTTAAAAATAGGCAGTCAATGAGTGCATGTAGCTTCCTGCACCTGTTATTACTTAGAATACCGTATTTAACCACCCTGAAACGACACTAAAAATTACTCACAACTCAAGATATAGTGCAACCAAAAATTTAAGCTCCGCGATGAACGGAAACAAATATATTATTATAATATGCTAACACATTGACACCTGAACCACCCGTAACCGCCCCTACCTCCCTTCCCCAACCTTCCCTCATGGTTAGGAGATCAACGAACCAATAAGATTGCGTCGTTTACACAAATTTTTTGATGGCGTCAGGGGGTACTAGAAGGCCATCATTCTATGCGTTCATACCAAGGGGCCGACCATTTCACTCTTGAAGGGGGTGGGTGATTTTGAAAAAAATTTCCTGCAAGTGCTTGTTGGAAGAAAAAAAATGCATGCAGCCCAAATGTAACAGAAGAAAAAGAGCATTTAGAACGAAAAAAGAATTTCCTGTACAGCAGATTGCTAGAAAAAAAAATGTCTTGATGACCAGAAATCACCCACCCCCCTCTCAAAAGTTAAATGGTCGGCCCCTAAATGATCAAACTTGAAAAAAAGAGAGCGTCCGCGCGGCCAACCTTCAAAATTTTCAAGTCGGATTTTTCGTTCCTTTACGATCAAGCTAGACCTTGTGGAACTCTTAATATAAAGTAGCAGTGCTATCTAATACTCTGTCAGGAAAATAATGGATACCAAGGTCGTAAAGGTGACAGAATAAGCTCTTAAGTCAACGACACTACAATTCTCTACAGCGATGCGAACTGTGGCCGTAAACCGAAACCGAACTTCCGGACTTCAAGCAGGGCCCAGCGACAATTCGACGATTCTATTGCCCGGTAAATATTACGTTTGAGTAACGATGTGTTCAAAAAGTATTGTTTAATTGAAGATTTTGCGTCAAATCGTAGTACTTTCAGAATTTTCAACATAACACTACGCATTTTTCTTGCCCCTGAAGTCAACTAAACAACGATCTACGTACGCATGCTGAATTTTACCGCGTGGGCTTTGTACACGTAAGAAATTCGTACGTTTTTCGTTTATAACAGCAAATCAAGAACTGTTTTAAATAAAACAGTCGTCCCGAAATATCTCTTGCCCTCTTTTAGTCATTTTCGTCTTGCTTCCTGTTAATTGAAACCATGAAACTTGTGATCTCTTCACACAAGGAGAAATTTGCATGGGTCACTTTGAAGTTTGATCCGCATGCCTATTTGCACACATGCGAAAATAGTTAGTGATTTTTATCTTTCATCTCGATTTTTTAGTAAAAAATCAATCGCTGGACAAATAATCGCCGCAATGCAACACATAAACTCCTTTGGGGGGCAAATATTTGTGGAGCAAATAATTGCATACCCTGGTCCCAGAGGTTCTCTTCTCTCTACCGGAGTACGAGAATTCGGCGCGAAGCGCCGACCAACAAGCTGCAAAGCAGTGAGCGGAGAGAACCTCTTGTCAGGATCGTTGAGAATCTCACTTTCATGCCACCAAGCTTCGGGTGACAGCCATCAATCACACCCCTTTCCGACAACCAATCAGAGTAAAGTACTAAAATACCTCTGGGGGTAAAATACCTCTGATTGGTTGTCGGAAAGGGGCGTGAAAAATCTAAAAGAGGCTTACTGCCTCTATTAGAGGCAGTAAGCTACAAAAATGAGATTTTTTGACGTGTAACACTTACCTGCAATTTCTTAATTTTGTGCACGCCTTTAAATGGTCGTAGAACTCGGAATACACGGAGTGCTTTGATCAAAGAGTGGCCACTACCAGATTGACCTATTTCTCTAAAAAAGGGACAATAATCAAGAGGGTTATCGCAACAGAGTCATTTACAACGAAACATCACATGTTACGGTGCATCTGTTACGCCAGCTTCCATGATTAATGTTGTCACCTCAAATTGATTAAATTACATCCTCCACCCTGCTTTAGCTGGTCAAAGCTGAAATAATGGATTGCAACCAATCAACCAAGAGGGAAAGTGTGATGTAGGTTGTTCAAAGTCCCGTCTTCGTTTTTTGTTTTTCAGTTTTGCTTGAATACGCAGCGTCGCAAAAGAACTAGTAGCGCACAGCAGTGGGGGATATGAGATTTGAGGAAGAGGGGAGGGAAATTGGGGGAGGGAGGGGGAGGGGGAGGGGGAAGGCGGGTAAAGTTAGCCCTGGGGTTCCCCAGGTTTTTATTTTGGGCGCTTATCAGCATACCTATCATGGTGTTTTTAACTTCGGAAATAGTGACAATGAGAATGGAATATCCCCCCGGTATCTAGATGTTGATCGCAGACCGAACTGTGTCAAGGAATGATGCAACAGATCCTCAGTTGGTTTACAAGTATCAGGCACGAGCATATTTATAGGAAAGAAATAGAATTAAAGCCGAATGAAATTGCTTTATAAAGATATGATATGCACTTACACTAAAATGAGCGAAGCGATGTTAAAAGACACTACAAGAGCATCAATAATATTCCACCAATCACGGAAATAGGCGCCCTTATGAAGAATGATCCCCATATCCACAACCTGAGTACAATAAATTCAAACTGAGGTCAGCTGATTTTGGTCAAATATAACAGCTCCCTGTGTAAAGGATGTTGGTCTTATCGACTGCAGATCGCATTGCCCGCGAGTAACATTATCAATCATACTAGAAGCAATACAAACTTGATTACTCTTTATAACTCACCTTAATGAGTACCTCTAGAGCAAATATTCCGGTGAAGACGTAGTCAAAATATTTCAGGACCTATAAACCAGATAAAACCAGTAAATGTTTAGAACTTTACTGAGAAGAAGTTTAGAAAATCCTGAATTGGAAATGTAATATTGAATACTTGTCCTCGAAGAGGAAAAGTAATATTAAGGACAACAAACACAGAGTACACATAAGGACCTTACAAGTTAAGAGCTATATCTAGAATTGTTCAGGACGAGAAGACGCTCTCAGAGAGAGCGATAGATTCCACTCAAAGAGAAGCATTTAAAATCATCATCATCTTCTTTATTTGCCTTAGTTTTAACAATACGAAGATTTATTTAAAGCGTTAACAGCTAGAAGGCGAGGAGACCCAGGAAGCTACCGAACTTGTGGGAGAGCCACCTCACTTACAATAATAAATCAAGTAAAGAAAAAGTGCTGCGAATGTGCGGCTTGGCCAATTCAGTAATTATTTAAGTAAAAACTCTTGCATTTTTGTCTTAAAATGACGCACTCTAGACTTGTTGTGATACAGATGAGACCCGTGGTTTAAAAACAGAACAGGACCAAGTATTAGGGTATAAGTGGGATCTTTTAACAAGAGATTCTTAACCCGTGAGGAGAAAAACACTACTTCCTACTGATCGTCAAACAAAAAGTAACATTACCCTGTTCAGTTTGGCGTCATCATTCACTGGATTCTCGATGGCGATTGTGATGCTACTCAATAAAATTATAACAAGCATAAAATTGTCAAAGTGTCTTAGGTTCACGATCCGATGGCACTGGCGCCGAAATCTGTTTAAAAAAATGATAGATAGCAATAATAACGATAATTACAACAGCTTTATACCCTCCCTTTTTTTCCTGAATGGTTCATCTTGTCCTATGGAAACCTCAACTTCATGCAATACTGAAGTAAATTTCAACAAACGTTTAATATGATTTGTCTGCCAAAGGAAACTTACCTTAGGACAGAAACTTACCAACCTGATAAGTCAATGCAAAAATGAGAAGGGCTAATTCCGCGAGGTTCTCGAATTTTTCATAACCAAAACTAATATTGGATACATTTTAAATGGTAACTGATCTTGCAGGCTAACTCTCATTTATAATGGTATTCTCAATATTTACAAGAAGTTTTACTCTTCTATTAGCAATAGCCAGTTTTTTTTTTAATCAAATCCTGCATTCAACCAACTGACCACATCGAAGTATACCATACAGGATCAAATGTGCCAGAGTACATTTCTGATATCCTCTGTTGCGACACCTAAAGTCCGCTTATCACGTGCCCACACATCACGTGACCGTCTGTCACATGTCTTGCGTTATTCTATCTCACCTGTTTTCTGGTCCAAATATGAAAAACGTTTTTGTCTTCAGAATAGGCTTCTTTTTCCGAGGATGCCGCCGACGATGACCAAATCTACCTCCCGTCTTCAACATCTTTATAAAATTCCTGCGACTTACTGGTGGATCATCTTCATCTTAAATAAAAATAATAAAATGGACAATCATATTTAAGCACGTAAAGAAACATATAGTGTTTCCTGTTTTGGAAAAATCAGCTGAGAAGCTGTGGGGGCTCATGATGTGTCACAAACCAACTTCCTCGTTTTAAGCAAAGATTGAGGTAGTGTTGAACGTAACGACTCCTGAAGTAGGTCACAAAAAAATTTAAACGATGACTCCTTATCTTGACAATAGAATGAGAGACGAAAGGACAACACAAACAAACGAGAATGAACTTGGAACTTGGAGCTTGGAGCTTGGAGCTGGAATAAGTGATCAATTTCATCACAGATATCTTCAGCTGTGTCAAATCATACTGTTTGTCTTACTTGGCCAATTGTTTCTTGCGTGACTTTTTAGTAGCTTTTCTAATTGAGTGACTCGTTACGCGACACATTACGCTATTCGTCTATTACTCATGGCGATAATTCGTCGCCGGCGTTGTTTCGTGACTCTTTGCATGACTTGTCGCGTTCATGTCACCCTTTGAGGTGAAATTTTCTTGTATTTTTCTCACCTTCGTCATCCTGGTCTTCCCTTTCGGTGTCGCCATTTGCTTCTTTCTTTCCTCTCTTTATCCTCCTTGTCTTATGTTTCTTCTCATCCGCATCGCTACTCGTTCCAGGTGTTTCTTTGGGATTTGCGGCCGTCCCGTTTCTTTCTTCCTTGTTCTCATAAAGACTTGCTTCTCGCCTGTACGTCTTTATCTTTCTTTTCAAGGACTAAATAGGAAAAAACAGAGTCAATTATAGGTTAACGGAGTAAACGTCCTCACGACTTTTAATCCCCAAAAAGTTTGAAAGTATGATCGTCTTAACTCCAATTTAATCATTAATATATGGCGAGTTAATTCTACCTGAACGTGCTTCCGAAATCTACTATACGATCAAACACAACGAGAACGCTGACGTGAATCTAAATATACTATTGAATTCACTCTGTCTGTGCAACTACTTACCGAAGATATTGGTGGTACACTAGTCTCCCCATTTTCTAAGGTCGTGCTACAGATATGATGAAAATAGATTCGATTTTACTTACTTTCATTTGAAAAGACGCACAGTTTACATTGCGAAACAAGTCGTCATCGCATTAAAAAACAGTTAAGTCTTTCACTTTGTTACCAGTGTAAACAACACAACAGAAACACTAGGGTTGGGAACATGATTGCAACGCAAAAGAATTTCGTTTTAAATTTCATTCGCCCCTTGGAATTTTGGTTCATCAATTCCGATGTTCACTGATTCCTGTTTTCGTAGAGTCGCCAGTTCTGGAATTTTTCTTTAGTTGTCGATTTGTCGGTTATCGTTCGTCGATTCGTCGGTCGGTTTATTGGCTTGATGACTATTCAGTTCTTGCCATCTCTCGTTCATCACTCACCACTTACCTGTTTCCTTCCCCAGCTGAAGTTGCTGCATTTCCATTCTTCTTGCGTACCATTCGATTGATGGCCATGATCATGGGCAGTTTGTTCCCAGCTTTACCCCAACCCTTCCCGGCCCAACCCTTCCCGCTAGGTTGGTACATTTTTTTGTTGGCTGCTCGAGCGCGTTCTCTTTCAAGTTTCTCGTTTTCTTCGTCCTCGGTCAAGATTTGTGCGTTTGCTAAGTTGTCGACGGCGATAGCCAAGAAAACATTCAACAACGTGTCTGTTTTACAGTTAAGGAAACATAAAGTCTTTACAAAAAACCATTATGAATGTTACTTTGACTTAACGAAATTAAAGCGAACAACAACTTTTCACAATTTAAGTTTCTTTCGCTTTCAAGGATACAATTTCCTAAGATAACCAGTAGGACGAAATATAAGCTTACAGCAATTCCTTTTGGATTATGAGGTCCACCGTAAGCTATCACTCCACTGTACATAACAGAATTCCAGTCCTCCCCTGTGAGTATCTTTGTTGACAAACAAAACAGAGCAACATCGGTTACAGGCTCACATCAGTTCCATACATTACTATCGCTAATGGCATTTCCACCAGGCAAAAAGGAAAACAAGCACTACTATTAATGGTAAATCTACAAAAAATTTTGATAAACACCAACCTGAAAAACGGCTAACATGGCATTCTGAAAATTGTCAAAGTTCGTTTTGGGAATTTCTTCTTCTGTAAATCTAGGAAAAATAGATAAACCTGGTTAATAATCTGTTTTACTGCACTATGTTCCTTCGGGTATTTCCGGCTGTCGTTATCTAAAGCGTTTTTCTTTAGGTCGAGTAATAATGCCAGAAAGCTCAGTTTTAGAAAATTGTTGAAACAACGTTTTTCTGCAAAAAAGGGCTTAAAGTAATAGTAAATTAATATTAATGTAAGAAGAACAGAAATAAGAAAATTCCTTTAGTGTTTTTCTCAAAACTCTTCAAAAACATGCAAAAGTCTAAGCGTTTCCCTCGTGATCTAGTTATCTCGGTTCTCTTAAAACACCAAGCGACTAACGAAACAAGTAAGACATGAGTGCATTTCAATTGAGTGAGTTAGAACCAAAACAAAAGTTGTCATAGCAGCTGATTATAAGAAAGGAAATATTGCAAGGCGCCGGTGAGAACTCAAAGTGAGACCAAGCTAACTGTCTGAGTGTCGCGAGTTTCTGACCAAATCGCCCGAAGAGTGAAGTGAATCAATGCAACCCTGTATTACTTGCGACACTCAAGTAAGAGCTGCTCTAGTTGGCCCAAGAAAACGGTATTATCAATATGAAATCAAGATAAGGATGGTAAAAAAGGCTTCACAAAGACATATGCTTACTTTCCACCGAAAATCTGCATACCAAGTAAAGCAGCAATCAGAATAAACAGGAAGAGCAAGAAAATCAGGCTCACGATAGACTTGATGCTACTGACGAGAGAGGTGGCGAGGTTCCTTAGCGATCTCCAGTGTCTGTAACATGATAAGATGTGTTTAGCAACCAAGGTTGGCACTTGCTCCTTTCCACCCTAACATCAGTATGCATATTCTCCATACTGTTCTCTACACATTCCTTATGGTGCTGACAAGGAGAATTTATTCAAAATAAAGAGCCTCTTAAGTTGCTGATAACCCACGAGAATCGTTTATATTTTCTTTGTTTCGATTGTCTTCTGCCGCTTTCTGCGAATCCATCGCGACTTTGTCCAAAAATTACGGGTTTTGGAAGTGTGGTCCATGCTATAGGGCAAGATGAGCCTATCGCGCTAAATATTCCATTTAAAACAAAATTGAAATATCATTGGGTGATGCATGCGCTCTTTAAAAAAGACTGTTGTGAACTTAATCATCTTTGTCAATGGGTAAGAAGTTACAACCTCGATTATTCTAATCAAAATCTTACCTGGTCATCTTGAAGACCCTAAGAAGACGAACACATCTCAATACACTGATACCGAGTTTTATCTGTACGGCTTTAGAAAGAATAATGTCCAGAAATCCTGAAATCACAATCTGTAAAAAACAAACGTGAGGCTTTCAATCTTTTTGTAGTTGTTTTTAACAAGGGATATTTTTTCTTTTTCACAGGACACAAGGTTAGTACCTACCGAACAATCGAAACAATTGAAACTTGAGTTGAAATATATGTGAAGTCCAAGACCATAGATCTTCAGAATCATCTCCACAAAGAATAACGTCAAGAACACGATTTCTGCCCATTCTGAAAGACAACAATAATCGTCAAATTTGGTGGCTAAATATATTAAATTTTAGACGTATCGACAGCCAAACCATTTTCTTTTTCTTTTCATGAACCACAAATCATCTTTGTTTACATTACCTTGAAAATTGGACAGCCATCGCGGTTGGTTGTGGTACTCCACTGCGAGAACAATTGTGTTGAGGAAAACGCAAACCAAGACAGTCCAATAAAACGCTTGAGTTTTCACCATGTGACCGACTTTAACAGATAATTTACTGTTCCACTGTAAAAATCGCTGAAGTGCACCCGTGCTAGAAAAGAATACCCGGCTGTCAATAGACAAATATCTTAAGCGTAAACTAAAGGATTTGTTATTCCCCTATGATGTCATTGCACCAAGTAGGGTCAAGAACATGCGCAAGATTTGTGACCATTAACATAGTCAAGAGCGCATTACTTGACACAGTGCAGTTTGTCGGTTTGATCGTTTTACAAGCGAGAAAATACGGACTGAAAGACAGAAATAGAGTGAAAAATAGCCGGCCTGGACGATTTAAAACGCTTGAAAATCACGACTGTCAGTGAAACTTCTCCATTATAAATAAACGGTGCAACTAACCATGACCCAGCCTACCTCTCGGGCACGTTGAGTCGGTAACAGTTTCCTTCTCTCCTGGTGACTACCCTTCCTGGATTACTGACCACGTCGCTAGTGACAAGCTGTGATTGCGAGTCGTTCAAACTGAGATGTTTCGTCCTGAAGTTGTCGTCTGCTGTTGTTTCTGCTGTATTAGAAATTAAAGTAAATGTGGAAAGCCTAAAACGTTTGCTCTAGACATGAAAGATTTTCTGAAATTGCATAACATAATTCAGTTAACCCTTTCAGTTGTACCCAGAAGTTTAAGAGGGACCCTCCTTCTGTTTTTCCTTCGACAAGAATAAGAGTCCTAAGGATACACCTCTTTTGCCTAACATGGACGAGAATATTCTACATAGTTTCATCACAGCTTTTCGACTTTTTATTCGACAAACTTTGGACTGAAAGCCAACTTAGTAAGCATATTCCCCCCATACTGTGCTCTATACATTTCCAAATTAGATGCTGACAAGGAGAATTTGTTTAACAATTAAGTGCTTCTTTAGTTGGTGATCATTTCCTTTATTTTTGTGACCTTAATATTTGATTGAGGGGTGATAATGAAACGAGGAATTAAATGCTAGCCACTCTCAAACGTAAAAAGGGCAATGTGTTCTTGCTCTTAGTAAACGTTTTTAGCTGTCTTTTGGTAAAACCTACCGGCCTTGGCTATCCACGACAAGTAAGCATCCACCTGACGGTTCAGTTGTTGTTGTCTGCGAACTTTAAAGAATTTTCGTCGAGTATCCACACGCTCTCTTTCCTTTGCAAATTCCCTGGTGATAAACAGTACAAAGACACAATCACTCACTAATGTTTCCACTACTCTCATCGACTGCTAACTAGCCAAATTGGTTTCTTCAAAGTTGTGAAGACGTTATCCCTGATTTATTAACCCTTGAACTCCCATGAGTGACCAAGAAAGAATTTCTCCTTACAATATCAATACAATATCAAGCAGACAGGTGATGAAAATAAAGAAAATGTCAATTATAGGATTATTAGTTAATCCAATACGAAATTCTCCAAACCAACATCATAAGAATTGTATTGCACACTGTCGGGAGAATTGCTAATGAGATCTCGGGAGTGAAAGGGTAAGGGACATTTGACTTTGAGAACCGACGAAGATACTCGCATGGCATAGTTCACGAATCTATCCAGCAATTTTATAGCGGAAGCAGTTAAATACACAAAACTCACCCACTTAAAACTCCAAGAACAAGGTTAAGGACGAAAAAAGAACCAATTACAATAAGCGAGACATAATAGCAGGCATAAAGATATCCGTCAGTATCCATCGCATCAAAAGTCTGGGGAAAACACCAGAATATACGACTTTAACTCATAATTCAAACTCAATATGTGACTACTTTTCTTTATACAAACGTTCTTCATGTTCGTTCTGGTATTGAAAAATAAGGACCTGAGCTGACACAGCGGCTAGTAAGTGCGCATGCTCCGCTAGTCGAGTCATTTGAGCGTTCAGGGCTGTAATTCTTCTTCTGTAAAAATAAGCTGACGCGGGTTTTTCCGTCGAGACAACAAACTTTTTCTAAAGGGGGTTTGTCTGTAGCCATGTTACGGCTGCTCAACGTATTGAGCCGCTACTTTGCCATCTGTTTCATAAATCATTTTTATATTGAGTAAGATATGACGGAGGAGGTTCGACAGAAACTTTCCTGAAAACAGTATCCTTATCCGTTTTGGTTTAGACTTATCCCCGAGAAGTGAAAACAAGCATTGGGAATTTTAAAAATGCCGGCATTTTACCCCGATAGTATTACTATGGAAATATCGTCGTTCCTATTCCTTTCCACGCGCAAGTTTCTTGCGAGTAACAAGCATGCGCACTTATTTCGCCATTGTGTCGCCTGAACTCGAGCTGGTTCAGGCATGCGGAGGAGTTGTATCCGTTATCTCGTGTGTATGTGCATGTGTCGTGTGTATGTGCATGTGTCGTGTGTATGTGCATGTGTCGTGTGTATGTGCATGTGTCGTGTTTATGTGCATGTGTCGTGTGTATGTGCATGTGTCGTGTGTATGTGCATGTGTCGTGTGTATGTGCATGAGTGTGTGTATGTGCATGTGTCGTGTGTATGTGCATGTGTCGTGTGTGTATGTGCATGTGTCGTGTGTATGTGCATGTGTCGTGTGTATGTGCATGTGTCGTGTGTATGTGCATGTGTCGTGTGTATGTGCATGTGTCGTGTGTATGTGCATGTGTCGTGTGTATGTGCATGTGTCGTGTGTATGTGCATGTGTCGTGTGTATGTGCATGTGTCGTGTGTATGTGCATGTGTCGTGTGTATGTGCATGTGTCGTGTGTATGTGTATGTGTGTGTGTGTATGTGCTCACGTAGATAAGAAAACAATATTAGAATGTCGTGTATTTCGACATCTGTGAAAGTTAAAGTTAAAGTTAAAGTTAAAGTTAAGGTTTTTCTCCGGGTACTCCGGTTTTCCTCTCTCCTCAAAAACCATCATCATTTGAATTTATTTAATTCAGAGTTTATTTGGATTTATACACGACCCCACAAGCTGTTCAGCTTTAAACATTACCGTGTCTAAATAAAGGTGTTGTTATTATTATTATTAAACATCACATGGAACACATGCTACCAATCAAAATCGGGGGAAAACGCGAATGAGCAAGTCCTGATTGGCTTCAGTGTTGCTTATGGTTATTGCTTATACGGAAGGGTTGAGCAAGTTTTCGAAACCAATCAGTTCGTAGTGTGGCAAAGTCAATGACAGTTTCCCAACAGACATATTGAAAGAGACGTATTTCTTACATCGTACATAATCGACGTCCATCCTTCCATTGTTATGCACTGAAACACAGTAAGCATTGACAATGCGATATTATCAAATAACGTGATGCCGGAGTTCGGACCAATCCAATATTCGCGGCATTCCTGCGTATCGTTCTCACAAGATCGACCACGAAAGATCCGTCTCACTCCAGGAAACGGTCCCTTATCACACGGCTTAGGGTTTGATGATGCTGTCAAATCTACAAAGACAGGTATTATGGTGTAAACACAACACAACGACAAATAGCCGCCTAGGTATTTTAAATGCCGTTATAGCAATCTGTAACACATCACAAAAAGGTATCTAAATGTCTAAAAAGATAACTATGCAAAAGACTTCTGTGGCTAAATGTCACTGAATATAATATTCGTTTCCTCAGTTTATTTATGAGAAAGAAAATTTGATAAAGACGGCTGATGGGAACAAACTCACCAAAAACAAATCAAAAAAAGATTTCAAGTTCAATAATTAGCAAAGAAAAAGTACAGCAACAAGTACACATGTCTACTTCAATAAACTTTATTAAGTTGCAATGCAAGCTTTCCAGTGAAGAGATTCACACTGTTTGAAAAAATACCCAACCCCTTCTGATGTATCACTCACAATTACTTTTGTAAAAATCATTTGGAGAAAAGGTCGCAAAGGGTTTTAAATGATAAATCACGTACAGGACAGTTTAATAATTATACACAAAACAAATCTGATAAAATGAATGATGTTATTTTGTCTTGAGACGAACTTGGGAGAAAAAAACCGTTCTGAGCCCCCATGAGAAACCGAACTTCAGAACTCTCATTTGAAGTAAGCCCATTGGTGTACACTTGCCTAACATTACCAAAAACAAATCAAAAAAAGATTTCAAGTAAGCCCATTGGTGACACTTGCCTAACATTACTCAAATTCAAAGGAACAGGTAATAATGGAGAAAGAAAAACTGTATAGCACTCACTTGTTGTTTTGTTGACGCAGGTGGTGTGAAATTTATCTTTGAGAAAATCTAAACCTATAATTGCATAAATAAGAATACAAAACAAGACCAAAAGGGCTATTTGCAAAAGAGGAACCATGGCACGGACTATGGACTTCATCACGACTTGTAAACCTAAAATTAGAAAAAAAGAGAAACAGATTTTATTTTGTGAAAAAACAAAAGACTCTTATTGTATCATCTCCATTTTCTGACTTCAGTCTAATAGACTTGAACTAAAGATAATACATAAACCCTTATTGGTTTTAAACAAGACTAAACCATTTTGCAAGAGTGACCATCCACTGGACACCAGAGGGAAAGATGAAAAGAGGCCCACGTAAACAACATGGCGGGGAGGAGATGATGACCATAGATGAGACGTAGGGGGGGGGGAGGGGGAGAAAGGGCAATCCAGAAGCGGGGCCAGGATAGGAAAGAATGGAGATATTTCGAAGCTGCCCCATGCGCCAAGAGGCGCAACGGGCAGGAAACTAAAACAAAAAACACCTTTATATCAAAACATCAGTTTAGCACATCATCCCGAATGTCATCTATGCATATCCAATGGCACTAAAAACAATAATTTGTTTAAAAATCTAAATCTTCTTTATCAGACTAAACACTCATGTTGGACGCTCTCCATTCGTATGGAAACCCTGAGAGGCGCATCATTGGAAAAGCCTGTTGCCCCGTTTTCTCGAAATCAAAAAGTCATGCTGATCCAAACCGAATATGGAAAGCAACTATTTTTAACGTATTGTAAACGAGAACTTGTACATGAACAACTGACTCAACCTAATCGGAATGCTGACGAGTCACAGGCTGTAGAGTATAAAAATAAGGAAAAGAGAAAGAACTTATTACTTACTTGGTACACCAGAAATAAGTTTAAGAGGCCTGAGCACTCGCACAGCCCTTAGCGCTTTTACATCCAAGGTGTCATTTCCTCCTAGAATTGCGCTGACTTGTGGAAGACTTATAACCCTAGGGGGAGGGGAAAGGAAGTATCATATAATTCCTGAGTAATTGGTATTAGAACGTTTTTGGAGCAAATTGGGCGACTGGAGGCTGAACCACAAATATACATTTTCACTTTGAATAGTCAACATATTTCGACTTCACTTTTTATTGTAGTGTATCATGATAAGGTTCAATTAACATTTCTGTCAAATATGAGACGTATGCTGTTGATTATGATCTCCACTACAAACGTTCCTTAGTGGTTACGAGCAGTTTGTTTATGAGTGCCGTTGAGACTAAACCCTGATTAATTTGCACGAAAAAATGCACCTGCTAACCGAGCGACACTAACGATATGTCAATAAAGAGATCTGGAACGAGTGAGGTTACTCGCGCATGGGTAAAGGTTTTTTCCCCCATAGCTTGGATGCATTACAGTGTTCCGTTCCACTTATTGAAGGTAACATCCGCTTAAAGTTCGATGAAAATTTTATACTCCCACGTTTGAATGAGTAACATCTTTTGAAGACCATTCACAAATACATACATTGATCTTCCTTTAGTTTAATCATTTCAAAGGATGCTTTCAACATTGCTGATTTAGAAGTATGCCCGCTAGTCAGATATAAAGATCTGTAAATTAATTACATCATGGCCTAACGCACCAACGAGCTCTCTTGAATTCAGCGAGAAGGGCAAAGGACTGCGGAATGGCGAGGCGTGAGGTTCGAACGTGACTCAAGTTTTTCCCGATTAACCAACACTCGCGAATCTTTCCTTAGGGTATATTTCTTTTCTTTATCAGGTCTTACATGTATATGAAAATTAAATTGAAAATGAACAAAGAGGGGCGGAAATTTAAGGGAAACAAACAAAAATTGAAAATGAACAAAGAGTTGCGGTAATCTAACGAACACAAACCAAAATCCCATGTTCAAGTGATCACCTTTAGAAATATTTTGGTCTTTCCTAAACATGATACAGGAAAAAAATTTGTAACCATAGGGATCCCTAGAGATCATATGCTATTTATTCAAACCTGAAAAACAGCTGAAGCTGAGAAAAGACACATGGCCACACTCTACACATGCACGAGCCTACGCTTTACTGACTGAGCACAAATTTGGTATTTCCTTGTATTATTACAGCAATGGACCAGAAGTCTCTAAATCTAGTTCAAACCTACTTCAACATCTGTCTGGCCTTGAATGTTGGAAGGTTGGATAACGGAAGTTACAAGTTTTCATTTTTTTATGCTCGCTGCACCGTTTTGGTCAGTACAATTTGGTTTAAAATGGATAACGGAAGCTACAAATTTTCATTTTTAGTGCTCGCTGCATCTTTCTGGTCAGCGCAATTCGGTTTCAAATGATAAAACGACGCCCTACAGTCGATCCGTTGACGTCAAAGTGCGCCAAAATTAGTTTCGTCTCCCAGTTCTCGTCCACGTCTCAGAAACGTCTCAGCTTAAATTCTCTAAATTATTTGAACAATCATGCGCTGATTGTCTACAATTAAACTCCGAGACTGCACGACAGAAGCGTTCACTTCATGTATCACAAGTCGACGTCGGTTGTCAGCCCAACACACAAATCTCTCTGGTATGCTAGTGCGACCCAAGGAGTGAATGTAAAACAATTAAATCATATACGAGTAAAAAAGATAAATTAAAAAAAAGATTGATAAAAGTGAGCCGTGGAAATTTTAGTCAAGCTTCCATACACACACATGGATAAATTTTGACCTGACTTGTGGACAAAAGCCTCAGGTTTTGGCAACCGGCCTGAACACCAAAACACCGTTTTTATCTTAAGCCCATACAGGACTAAACAGAACTTTTATACAATAAAATCAAACCCAGACATTGAGGTAACATAAAGGTGTGATAGAGATAAAAGCGTGAAATAGCGTGAGCGGTTAATTCCAAAGGTTTCAAGACGTTTAAATAATTCAAATTTTGCTTCTGGGGAATGTCTAGATTCCAAAATACATAAATTATGCTTCAATTTAAACAATCGTCATCCGTTCAGCCATTTGACGAAAAAATAAATACACAAAACAAAATAAATGTAGCTTTTCAACTGGTTTGGGTGTCTTCAATATATGGTCGCCCGGCGAGGACTTCTGGGAAGTAAATTATAAGCATTTTAATTTCTAGTATCAGTATTTCGTATCCGTAATTCCACTTCGTTCAAGTCTTTGAAAAGAACGTTTGGACGCAAAAGAGTTATATTATTCGCTAGAGCTCCATTCGAAAAGTGAGCATTCCTAAACGGCGCGAAAAAGGCTCATATTCGTTCAGTTTGAGCGCCATATCTAATTGCTTCGCAAAGCTGGGGATTTTGCATTTTATGGTACAGTTTGATAGAAGTATTCTGTCAATACATGGCATAGTGACTAAGCTACACTATCAAACAGTTCCGTTAGTTCATTGAAGTTCCCTTTATGTGAATTAGCTTGCTCACAAAACAATACGTCGTTATAAGTCGCGTTTGAAAATTGAGAGGAACCATGGAACAGAGTTTTTCGTTGCTTTAACGTCAAACTGTTTACTTGATGAGCAAACGAACAGCTGTAAGGCCACTAGAGACTAAGGAAGAACTCGTTTTTGTTGAGTCCTTGAACTCGAGAGAAACCAAAAGAAAGAATAAATTTATTTATTCAACGGAATCCATGTTTTACTTTACCCTAATTCACCTTGTTAGTTATTTTCCTTATAAGAAATGAGTTGCAAGTCATAACGAAGTGAAAAGGTTTAAAGATAATCGAGAATTATTCTGTTCCTCTCCGTACAGCGTAAAGTCACTGACACAAAAATAAAAAAAGATCTAGTTTTTAAAAACTCATCACAATTCCACATGGCGCATATATCCTGAGAAGAACTAATGCATAACAACAAAAGAACAACAAAACAAATGACTTAAGCAATGGATACGTCTACAAAACTGATCCCTCTTGCTGGACATGATTCTGTCGCAAAGTTACTCAGGTTTAATTTCAAGTCAAAATGGTTCGATCCGTATGCGACCACCTGTTTGGGTGGCCGTTGTAGGACGTTTAAATATCAACTGGAATTTTTAACTTATTTCTTAGCGAGATCAAGAGCTTTGACGCCTTTTTCAAGTAAACAATCGTAACTCGTTGAAAAATTGTAAATCGCTGCAATTGTATATCTTTTTTTGTCATCCGTGCGATCGCAGTATTCATTATAAGGTGCCTTAAGCATGACCACTCTTGTTAAAATGTCCGAATAAAAAAAAACGCCTCGAATCAGGCAATTTCTGATGGGAACAAAACCATTTGTCTTAGAACAGTAGCAGTAGCTTAACTTTTGCAAGAATCGAACCGTTGACCGAGAGCTGCGTTCATCACGTGATGATAAAAAAAAAAAAAAAAAGAAAAAGGAAGCACTTTTTGAGATAATGATTTCTTCGAGAGTTTAGCCGTCTGTATTAAAGGAAACGTAGAGCTTAGGTAATTTATACTCCAAATAGATTTTGCCACAGTATATGCTTATCTTCTGAAGCGCTGCGCGTGCGTGAGCCCAACTCCAACCTACAATTATTTAGATTACATGGCGGTTAAAACCACCACGCTTGAACCTGATCAACGGAACTGAAATCGCAAAAAAATTACAGCTGGGTAGTTAGTTGTGTGAATAGAGGCTTTTTTTCCAATTTTAAATGGTAAAACTACATGTAGAGCGAGTGCTTGGTTAGAAAAAAATATAGCTAAATAAATAACTAAAATAAACAACTTTCAAATTTTTGTTTAACGCCATCCGCAAGCGAAATGAGCGAGCGTGCCAAGCGATGAAATAGCCATATGTTATGAGATAACTTACCCCACCACAACAACAGTGAAATCCAGAATATTCCAACCATTTCTAAGATAGGATCCCGGGTGAAGCACAAAGCCGAAAGCCATTATTTTCAACAGCGCCTCCACACAAAAAATAGCAACGAAGTAATATTCAGCATCTTCCTGCAGTACATACAATAAATATAGAAATGTTCAACACCATCTTTTGTCGACTCAAGGCCTTACGTCACCGAGTGAAAAAGGAGGTTTTCAGGCATACTCACCAACTGTTGAGCCATGTCGGTCCGATCATTATTTGGAAGCGGTGTGTTTAAAGCCAACACGATACAGTTGGCTCCGATAGCCAGTAAAATAAAATATTCAAACACTCTAAGATAGGTTAAGGATCAAATAAAGCTCTGTGTTAGAGATTACCAGCCTACGGCTTAAATATAGCTATACATATTAGGTCTGTAAACGTCAAACCGAATAGAATGATACGAGCTATGCATTCCCTTGAGGCCGCTATTGTAGGTATCACCATAGAGAACATAACTTATAAATACTTAACCCTGCAAGTTATAAACAGTTTTACATCGTACAAAAAGGATATTTCGACACCACGATCGATTTTGATAGTTCTCGTAACGGATTAGTCTCTGACAGGCAAAACAAAGCATGTGTGGGACTTCTCGCTTCTTGGAGAAATTGACTGCCGTACAAAGACATAGAGCGTGCCTTCTGAGACAAGTACGACAAGCGCTCATTGTTATCGACTGAAGCGATAGGCATTTCCAGGGACGAGTCGCCTGTCTTCTTTGCTGCTGTTGCTGCATATCTGTCTTTATCCATTCCTGTATAGAGCACCAAATGTTGCGTCAACACTGGTTGTCCTCATTTCAAAATGTTGAACACCGTATGGGTCTTTTGAGCGGGCTGTGAAACGAACACAACGCAACAAAACTGATCTCAAGAAGCGACGTTAACAAGTAGCATAATAAAGCCTCAGTAAATCTTGATAAAATTCCACATCGTAGAGACCTAAATATGCTTGCGTATAAATTGACAGTGCGGTCGCTATTTCTGATGACTCTCTATAAAACAAGCTCATCAGCCTTCAACCAATGATGTCGAGGCGACAGATTTTTTTCCTCCCCTTTTTGAAACGGACGTCGCTAGCGGTAACCAGCTCGTTCAGAAATTATGGTCCACGGTCTCGGCTCTCATAACAAAAAGTACCGTAGCGAAGTACGCATATTAATCAGTCGATAATACACCTGCTCGTAGCAAGAAAGACCTTACTGGCTATTGATATTCAAATTCGCCTCTTTCCATTATTATAATAAGACATCGAGCTGACAGGCTGCCACCTAAAGTCTTAACCTGTATTTAAACTCCCAAATGCAACTTATCGCTCAAAACTCACACATAGAATTTGGCATACTTCCCAAAAACAATTTTAGAATAATTTGAGTTTTTACGCCAGAAAATAGCCTTGCAGCCATTTTGACGCTGTTTGTGACTCGTTTATCATTCGAAACGAGTCAAAATAGAGTGAAAAGACGACAGATATGAAAACTCGTTTTTCCGTCTTAGTGGGTGAAGATTGTTGAACATCTGTTAGCAAAGCGACATTCTACGCACAAAAATTCCCGCCGTAATTTTTTTATCTCCCAAAAAAGTAAAATTCTAATCTTTTTGCGAGAAATAGCTGACTTAGAACTTTCAATTCATTCATCAACTAATACGAAAAGGACAAACAGCCTTGAAGCTATCACGACATTCGAACAAGTGAAGTTTCGATGAGTTCCAATTGTAGAGGAAGTTCCCCTATTCTTTCCTTTAAAAAGACTTGTATAACAAGTAAGATATCTAATGTTTAAAGCTATAACTAACACCCCATTCGCGGCTATCAATGCTAGGATAAACTCAACAGCACACATTTTATAATAGTTCTTGTCTCACTGAAATTTAAGGTATTGTTGCAGGAGACATGAAAACATAAATTAGCTTTTGATTGAGGTCCGGTCGAAAACGCGATACAATTCAACCGCATCCCCCGAAGAGATTCACGACCCTAATAAACTAATCTATTTTGTAAGATAGGAGATGGGCAATAATCCTTCTATTTCCTGCATTTTCTTTTACCAAAAGCAATTTGTTTTCTGGGAAAAAAAATTAAAGGTTTCTTTGTCGTGGTGATACCGTTTTCTTGCCGGAAATGAGTTTTGATGCGTCATATAAACGACTGAGTATGATTCAGAGAAACTGGGATATTTTGAACAAAAAAATTAGCGAAAAAGCTCACAGGTTTTTTGTTCTTTAACATTAAAAGGTCCCCCCTATAGTAACATAAGGACCAATCGTGCAGTATTCGACCATTCGCTCGTTTAATTATGTCACATCACAAACGACTTCGCTCTATACCCGTCATTGCGGAAAGAACTCGCTGCTAATTAGATTTCATGATATTCATGGACAGAAAAAAAGCGAATGAAATTAAAAATTTTAATGACTTGTTATTCAGCTAGGAGTGGCAAACAAAATAAGAAAGAAAAGAAAGATCACAAAAACGAGGCGAATAACAGGAAAATGCATAAAAATGTCAGGAGTTAAAAACACGGAATCAAGTCGGCACAATATGTCAATTTTCCGTCCTGAGAGACAAGCACTTAGGAACTGCTTACGAGTAACGAAAATATTTCAATTTCCACGCATACATTACGAATGACTCCATAATCAGGAACAGTCATAGTTCTCCATGGAATAATGGCGGCGAAACAGTTACCACAAATTAAAGATTATACCGTCTGCGCAATTCCTTTTGTTGTGCAACCTTAACGAACTTTTCGTGCGAAATTCAATATACCATGCAAATAAAATATATCTGAATTTATCTTCTCTCTCATCTCACTCACCTTAATCTCCGCGGAAAAAAGTTTGGCCAGCGATACATTCTGTTTTAAAAAAGAAAGCAAAATCATTCAGCGGAGGCAATCGAGCCATACACGAAAACGTATGTGGAGCGTTTTTTCTAGGAATTTCTTTATTGATCTAACAAACCTCTCCGCAGAGATATATGCTAGGATATTTCCATTTGATCAATCATGAGGAACTTAAAGATAACTTAAATTTCAATAGATATCATATACGTCAGTCACATTCAGTCCAATGAAGATAAAAAAAAAGACATGAATATTCACAATTCAGCGACTACAAGTTTCATATGACCATGTTACTTGGCAAGTTGCTCATTGAAATTTCACTCCAGGGTATTTGAAATGAACAGTTCAAATTTGGCGTCACAACAGAATGACTTGTTTATCGTATTTCAATTTACTTTTATATTTGATGCAGTTATTTGTTTATCTCTACGACAATGTTCAGATTGTCAACTGCTATTCAATATTATCAATTCAATATTATCCATACTTTATTGGGGAATCATGACCAAATTTGAAAATTATATGTGCGTTCTTAACCAAGGTTTTTCGGTCAAGATGACTGGATATTGGACGAGTTCTTTTTTCGCATTTTTATGAACAGAGACGAAGTCTAGGTCCACAAAAATCCAAAAAAAGAACTCGGCCAATATTTAGTTCTTATTAGCCGAGCGGGAGGTCTGTATGGGAGAATCTTGACCGAGGTCGCCAGTACAGACCGAACGCAGTGAGGTCTGTGCCAGCGACCGAGGTCAAGATTCTCCCATGCAGACCGACCTAGCTCGGTTAATAAGATGTTTATTATATGGCTGTGTTTTATATGCCATTTTTTTTATATTCTTTGTAGCTTTTTTTTCTAGACCGGTCTAGATGCCGGTCTAGATGGGAAAATCTAGACCGCTTTCAATATTGATTCCAGCCAATCAAATTCGTGAATTCGGTAGTTTCCAGTCCTTGTGAGACACAGCCATATAATAACCAGCCATCTTGACCGAACAAGCTTGGTTAATAACGCATATGTCTTGGAGCTTGCCATGGATAGTAATCGATTCTCTCGAGGATGAAATATTTGAAACCAAAAAAAGGTGTCTTACTTATACAGTTATCATTTAATAATATATCTAAAATTTAAGAACAAGAAGGAATTTTAAAAATTCCAGCCGGTTTCACATTATCCCAATCTCACAATTTGAAATTTTTGTTCATACTTGTGGCTTCCGAATATTAATTTTATTTCCATTAGTATTAATATTACAATAATTAACAATTATTCATCGGAATGGAAGCGAATAGTGGTGGATGTTTACGGAGCCGGGATGCCGCGAGGTAAATGTCCACCTCTGTCACCGACACTGGGGTGAATTATTGTTTTCGCATATATCACACAGATGCGAAAAATAAGTCTATTTCTTTGATACATCGCAAAATGGTCGGAAATTTAACTCTTGACGCGTGGTTTTGTCTCATCAGCTGATCGGAGGGGAATACCAAATGCTATTCACTTTCAAGCTAACCAATCAGCGCGCGCGAAAAGCACTATTCACTTGTGTGGTATATGCAAATTATTTTTATTTTAATTATCATTATTATTATTATCATTATCATTATCATTATTATCATTATTATTATTATCACTATTATTATCATTCTTATTATCATTATTATTATTATCATTATTATTATCATTATTATTATTATCATTATTATTATTATTATTTTTATTATTATCATTATTATTATTATCATTATTATTATTATTATCATTATTATTATTATTATTATTATTAATGTCATTACTATTATTGTCATCATTATACCATAGCAAAATTTGAAAACGTGATCAAGCCGAATAGAAGGGCTAATGGCGTATCTTATTAAACCTGGTATCCTGTAATTCCTGAGTTTGATTTGTTTTCATACCATCTGAATAAACAAAGCAATTTTTCGCACTTTTTGTCTCGGATTTTGTAATATCTCTGATTTTGGTAAACTTATTATTCCATTGACGCTGTTTGGACATGAGTAAGCGAAAATCGCGATATAAAACAGTTAATACTTTTTTAATGTAGGAAAGTTGTGGCCACTTCGGGGCTACGCACGTAGTTGCTAATCCATCATCTCTATCATCTCACATCCAATGCGTATTCGTAAGGAGATTTGTTAATTGCACTAAACAAGCAATGCTTTATATTATGCGAGGAAACAACAAGAAAGAAGCGACTTTTGGAGAATTCTTGGTCGGGTTCCCGTTAGAGATAACACAACACACAATGCGCACTGACACATGGTGGTTTCATCAAAACGTGGGTTGCCTTAAGAAGTATAATCTCTTGCTTTAAACTAGTATATTTTTTCCTTGTTAGCCATAAACCTGAAATTGTTCAAGGAATTTGGCGTTTCGATTTAACTTTAACCTCTACTTAAGATGGCTTGGAACGTGCCTAAACTTTGTTTAACCCTTCAAGCTAGCACCCAATTTTTCTTTACAATAAACTCCTGAATCATACATTAAGATCATAAGAGTAGAGGAAATGATCGCCAACCTAAGAAGCGTTGATTGACAAACGATTTCTCCTTGTCAGGACAAAAGGAAACGTATAGAGAAGAGTAAAGGGAATATGGAATGGGATGTTCGATGGGAAAGGGTCAAATAACGGCCCTGGAGTCTGCGGTAGTTTAAAAGGGTTTAGTGTTTCTCTCTCTCTCTCTCTCTCTCTCTCTCTCTCTCTCTCTCTCTCTCTCTCTCTCTCTCTCTCTCTCTCTCTCTCTCTCTCTCTCTCTCTCTCTCTCTCTCTCTCTCTCTCTCTCTCTCTCTCTCTCTCTCTCTCTCTCTCTGTCTCTCTCTCTCTCTCTCTCTCTCTCTCTCTCTCTCTCTGTCGTATTGGCCATGTTCTGCCTTGAAAACCTCATCTTGTAGTTCTCTTTGTCACACGTACGTTAAGCTCTTTCTTTTAGATTACATAAAGTATAGATATTTTGTAAAAAAGTTGAAAGCCACGTATGACGCCAATCGAATTATTGTGCACCTTTGCCGCGCAAACTTTCACCAAGATTGTGAGTTAAGTGAAAACATTTTCTACCACACGATTACTTCCCCTTGCAAAATGCATTAAAACTACATTACTCACATTAAAAGCATGACTTCCTGAACACATGTATAGTGTGCAGAGTAAACACTCAATGGCAGATATTCCAGAATACCAATATCCTAATAATGTGTTACCTTTGAAGTACTCATGCCATTATCTACTTTAGCCCGCAGGGAAAAGCTTGCTAGTAATTTGTTACGTTAAGTAACTTCCCATATTAATCTGCATCTTATGTCCAACTTAAGAACTTCATTAATTCTTGTCGGTAGAGAAACAATCTTAAAGCCGCCCTTTTAGTTCCTGTTTGGTTTGAGTTAATCTCGTGCTTTAAAGAAAGATCGCTCTACTGACGTGCATGTGCAGATCTTAGGTAAAAGCTGCCTGTGTTCATATAAAAAACTATTGGTCACATTGGGTTCTTCCCACGTATCAGTTTGACCGCTATTCACATGACTGACTCGAGACTCCGACTTACATGGCCGGAGTAAATTCTTTTAATATGACGGAAGCATTCACAATCTATTCCCGAAATAATTGAAATATGATGACTTATCTAAGGCTCTCTAAATGTGCAATTTTTAGTAGACCGCATGCTTTTATGCGCAAAATTCACACACGCAAAAAATTTGAAAGGCTGAATTCATATTCTTGTATCTCCAACAACTACACATTAACTGCTGTAGGCTCTTGAATCGTCTTTCTGTCAGTCGTCTACGATTTCATTTTCTATGTTCTCCATTTTGATTCCCGTAGAGATGTTTTCATGAAACAAGATATTTGACCATCTTGCAATTTCAAGTTAAAATGAATACGTGCTTTTGCATAAGGAGTGTTTTGCGTCATCACAGGAAGAAACTGTCTGGCGAAAAAAGCAGCGCCAACTTTTAAGTAACATTTAAAAAAACCAACGCGCTAAGATCAATTGTGCAAGTGCACGTTCAAAGAGCACAAAAATCTCTGGAAGATTTCAACCTTAAAACGTAGATGAAGAAAAATAATTTCGCCCAATCGTGAAAAAAAAGAAGATATTTGTAACTTAAAATGAGACAATTTTCAAATTTATCTGCAAAAGATATTTTTTAAAATTCGATTAATCTGAAAGAAGTTTTAATAACAATATCAAAATCATTTTAATGATTTGGATATTGGTCATAAATGTGTGTGTTCCAAATGTCTGAAACGAGTCTTGGCTATGACGACTTCCTACAGAATGTCGCCTCAATAGCGTTTTCTTTCCGTTTCACATCCTGTTTTGACTTGAGCAGACTACAAAGAGAAAATAAAAAGAAGTCACCGTTTCTAGCGATAAAACGAAGTAGGTAAACATAAATTTGTCACTCTCCAAACAACGTCAAAATTCTACGAGACTTCATGCATGGTTTGTCTCCCGACCGGGCGACTAAGTACAAACGAAATTCAGAGTGGTTCTAAAGGGCGTTTTGTTTTGTTTAATGGAAAAAAATATATTTATAAAAAAAGTAACATTTAATCGAAACAAGAATAACTTTTCACTAATTTCACTGGTGGTCAGTAGACAAAGCCGACTCGATGGAGTGAAAGAGACGAAAAACGTAGATGGTTCATCCTAATTGCTCCTTCACATTGAAAACAATGATCGGTGGAACCAGCTCTTAATGATACTGATTTCCATAAACAATCAACTGTCAAGTCCTAAAATAACACAGAACCACAAAATTGATATTAGAATATCAGCGACAAGAAAATAAACCCACATTTTCCGTGGTTTTGTGCGCTGATTCACTTCCGTAAGTGGTTAGCCAATCGGGTTTTTCATGTTGGATCCGAAAGCCGCAACAGTCTAGAAACTGATAACGATAGCATTTAAAAAACCGTTCAGTTAGACACACTAACTTAAATTGGTCATTAAAGAAACGTTTAAAGCTAATTTGGTCGTCTAAGATCTTTCCAGTGATAATTACAGACAAGCCACGCTAAGTTCTTCCTCAAAGTTGCAAAGCTTTGACTAGAGTATACTTTAATTTTTCATCAAATAAAGATATAAGACTTTTGAAGGTTTGAAATTAACCTTGTATTAACGCTATTATTTTCTTACGTAGAGCCAAGGCAAGATCTGTGTTGCACGAATTCGAAAAATCTGAAAAACATTGCAGCAATGGATCGAAAGGTGTGAAGCTCCGAGAAAAAAGAAGCCCTTAATGAAGATCCTTGATGAATATGAAATTACCAGCATCCACCGAAGTGTACAGTTTAAAAATAATACACAGATTGTTTTAACTCTGTATATCTCACCAAAAAGACATGCAACGTCGTGCTAGCTATTGTTTGATCGCTTGAGCTCTCAAAGGATTAATCTGCAAAAAGTTTAGTTATTTGTTTTTGTTAAACGTCACACGAACCTTGTTCTTCAGTGTCAACGTTTCAAGCGCCAAACTTGACTTTGTTAACTTTCTGAATAAAAACTGTTCTTTAGACACGGTCTTATATGCCGACAATTCAAATAAGAGGAAAATTAACATGAGAAACTTTGTGCGAGTGACCAGTGTGTACAACCTCTACTTTAGCTCAACCCGTTCGTGTTAGTAGGGAAAGCTCATTCGATAAACATTCGACTGGTTTCAAAGGCAAGTACAAAGCTCTACAAAATACGCGATATGTTCTATGACAGTGGCTAGGTTGGCAATCAAAACACGGATTTTTGCGTCGCGGGATGCTAAATGGCACAAAAGAAAGCAATCTTCATCGCACACAAAACGGATAAAAACAATACACTTAAGTTAATACTCACAACGCTTGCAAATCGTTTCAACACTATAATTATGCCGTGTGTTTGGCTATATCTTAACTTTAAAATACGTTTTAAGCTCAGTATCGAAATTTTGTCCAGAAGTTCGATGATTTAACATTACCTGTGACTTTAAGACTTGTTGATAGACGAAGTTCTTTGCTTTGACAAACGAAAACAGTAGGAAAGATCCTTGTTCAATGGTGATAAGCTCGGTGTGATTTTACTGAGGAGGTTTTGGAACGTATCTGTTTAAAGACATAAAATATTTGAGTCAGTGCAGTATGCTACCAGGTCGTCAAAATTGTTGTCACGAGCCACTGAATTAACTCCGCATTTAAAGTGACACGGAGAATACAAAAGAAAGACTTACCGTTCACATTATCAGAGCTCAGTCGATTTTTTTCTCTTTTCTCGATGGCCGAGAGAATTTAAGACAAAATTCTTCCAACTTTTACATACTCCTATACAGAAATACACAACGTCCGTTTTAACCAGTTACATAGTTCGCGCTAATTTTCATATCGAAATCATTAACTGTAAAAAGTATTTTAATGCAAATTTCTTCTTCACTCAAATGATAACAGACGGAATTTGAATAATTTCAGAAAAAAATTATTTTGAGTTTTTGCGAGATTCCTTCGCCTATGGATATTCATTTCTTGAATTAATGTCAATTATCTGCATTTGCAACTAAGCCAAAGATGTTGGTTATCTACGATTATGTTCACACTGAGTCTCGACTGAAGACTGATAAAATTATAATTCTTGGAATTATCAAACCACAGTTGACCTTCACACTGCCCATAAGTTAATGCGGACTTTAAAACAAATTCCTCGCTTAACCAAACATCTCCTAGGAAACATTTATAGTTTGCAGATAAAAAAAAAACAATGAATCTGACAAGAAAAAAGGATTTTGTTTATCTTTTATATGAAAGTTTACTGAATAATATTTCACACAAAAAAATATTTCAAGAGCCTTTGTTGAAGCCTGACTGTGTAATTTTTAAGTTTAGAACTATTCCGTTGGCCTGAACATATAACCTTCTCTTCAACATGAAGTACACATCAATATTTAAATCTTCTGTCTGGCGGGTAATCCTCAAAACAAACTCACACAGCACGTCACAGTGTAAAGGACACAAGACCCACTAATGAATGGAAAAAAAAAAAAAACTTTCCCAATAAATGATGTACTGCCAAATGCAGAAGATGTTCCTTGTTCATTTCCAAAACAGAATGAGTATTGGCTACGAAGGAATTGCGGACAATCAGTCAAAACTGTCACTCTAAATTTCTAGACTTACTACAGAGAGTGAGAGAGAGAGCAAATTCTTACGGCGCCGTGAACAATTTTTAGCGGTATATGAATTTTAACCAAGTGAAAGTTTGTTACTTTGTTCTTTAATCGATTTTCTTGAACATTTGGCAGGATTCCTTTGGGCTAACAAACACCAGAGAACAAGTCGCAACAAGTAGTGCCGCCAACCTACTTCTTAAGGCACGAAGAAATTTTGCGAAAATCGTTATTGCTGCGATAGAACTTTCTACAATGAGTCGCAGAGACTTGACTTTGAAGAAATATACAAGAAGCAGTTTCACGGCTGAAATTGCTGCCATGGCAATTTGCATTGTGTATTTGATAGCAAACTACTAAAATTAACCCCAAGGATTTCTCTCAGCAATCTCCCAAGGATATAGAGGAAAGTCTCATCAGTACTACCCGGAGCCTTTGGTTTCTTTTTTAAGACTCCCTGACTTTTCAATTACTCTGCATCGGTAGTTTACGAAAAACTCGTGGTAAAGAAACTTAATCTCCGAAAATGTTCCACGGAGGCCCCCGATAAGTGGAAGGGGATTTGTAATTCGTTATTAGAGTTTTTAGACGGGGGCCATTTAGAGGAGGGGCGGGGGGTGGTAGATCTCACGGGAAAGATTAAGACACCTAGGGCCTATGTGTAAGGTGATATTTTTCTTCCGAATTGTCACCCGGATTTAATGAAAAACGATCACAGTAAGGACTATTTGGTGGAAAACCTACGATATATAAACGGCAAGTGAAACTACCGGCCGGGGTAAGAGGTTTTATATAGAGGGGAGGCTTATAAAAAGAAACAAAAAAACTCTAGACGAATATTTATTTATCCATTTGTTCACAGTGAGTGTGGCTAATTACACCCATCGCGCTCTCCTCTATATCATTTCCCGCGCGAAGTCTGGGTTGAAGTGAGCCGGAGCCTTTCTCAGTGATGTCACGGCTCAAAGCAATGGCCTAGGCTGGGCTAAAGACCGTGAAAACATTACGCTAATGTCATATAAAAAAACCACTCAATTGTGTTTATTGCCTACTCGGAAACGTCGAACATAGACTGAGGCGATCAATAAAAGGTTGATATCTTTTCACGGTGACTTGCAAAGATTGTTAATGACAACTCTGTGTTAGTGATCGTGCCATAAACAAATTAATAACAATCGCTGCACTCAAAACTAATGAAAAATAGTCGAACTCTGCCATTCAAATGCCATAGAATTGATTTAGGCTTTATTTAAAAATTAAAGAACTTGTTAACAAGGACATGGGAGACGCAGTACTTCAATCCAAACAAAATTTTAAAACACTTTAATTGAGGCAATTTGAAAAAATATATACAGTGTCATTTTCTATGTATCAGTGACCCCGTACACAAGTTTGGACCAGCAACATGTATGTGAATGGGTGGGGACCAATACCTCATGAGGATGTAAACTGATAGTGTCCTCTGGAATGACTGACAAGGTGTGTTACCAGAATCGCTCTGTTGGGGGTCTATCAGACGTCAATCAGACGTCCACAGCTTAAATGTGCGATCGAAGGAGCTGGACACAACGTACTGACCATCTGAAATGAAAGAACTACTTTGTAAGAAGACAGAGAGGAAGTTGCAGTGCGGCTAATGTGCGATGGCTTTCGAGCAAAGTATAAGGCCTCAAGCAACACAAGCAGGCAAGAAGTCTAGAAGTTGTCTAGGACTGATCATCCCCCCCCGAACTCGTCTCGACTCTTCCCGCGGGCGCAGAAGGGCGCGTTTGCAGCGCTGAGAATGAGGGCCTGTTATCGAAAACAAACGAACATTTTGGAAGAATCTCCCGTCGGATTTTCTTTCAGTATTGTAAGAGTTCAGAAGCCATATCTCACAGAGTACAGACCTGGTGAAACATCGACACAGCTTATTTTCTGTTCGTGACCTGTCAGAGTCTTGAGAGGCGCCCAGCCAGGGTGGGACCAAACCTGAAAATTAAAACTAAACTTAACTTATACAGTGTAAACTAAGCGATGGCTAAGGTTTAAAGCGTTAGTCGTGCCCAAAAAGACTTGGGCTCTATGGTGACCAACCTACATTATCGACTCAGTTGATAAATCCGGTCTTAGATCCCCTCTCCACCCCCCAACAGATGCAGCACAACAGTATCTTTAGAAACTTACCCCCCCCCCTCAAGCTAAACAATAGTCGTGTTTTCATGCTTACAGCTGAAAGCTTCGCATTTCTAAGGTTGAAAGGGAGGAACTCATCTTGAATTGCTTGCGTGGATCATTTGGAAAGCTTCTGAGTTCGAAGATAGATAATTGTCCATCTTATTTTGCGGGAGACATTATAATCGAAGGCATAGTTTCTTTCCGATTTGATGGCTTTATCCCATGAAATACTACAAGTTCCCTCTCATTGGCGGAACTTAACTGCCGACTCACTAAACTGAGCTACCTGGTTTGGTGGCTTGAATTTAAAGACAATTTTATTTTAAGTTTGCCGACAAGCTTAACTTAAAGCGAGTTGGAGGGCAGCTGTTTTCACGATATTTCCGATAGCCGTTCGCAAAGCAATTTGAAAAAACGCTTGTAAACTAATACAGTGTAAACTGAAACAGTGTAGACCACACAATGTAGATTGGACAGTATAAGCTATACTAAGCAGATAAAACAGTGTTAACTGGAAATTGTGAAAAGAAAAAAAAAGAATTCATTTATTAACTATGCCAAAACAATGTAAACTGCTCTTAGGTAAAAAAACTTTACGCACTGATAAGAGAAGAAATGAATTATTAAGGCCGCTTTCTCTCAACCAAGATATCTAACACTCTCTTTAAGTATTTTTTGTGCCTTACAAAATTAGCATTATGTTATTCGCGACACGAGGCCGAAAGGTTGGGATAAAAAACCAACACCGAAAGCGTTTCCCTCGTGACATTTTTCCAGCTACAACTTCAAATTCATCCACACACTTACAAAAAATAGTAACCTCTTCTCTATTTATCAACTCTACTCGCCCCATGAATGAGAACTATAACAACATCCATTTACTAAGTTACCTTTACTGTTTTGTCGTAGGATGCCGAAACCAAGAAGTCATCTACACAATGAAAGAAAAATATTTAAGAAAACTAAATGAACAAACTAAACTGCAGCATCTACAGAAATATGAAGAGAACCACGAGAAATATCTTGCTATTTTATCATGTAAAACGAACAGATTCCATGTTGCCACGTGTCCGTACAGTAAAAGTTCACGTACGACGGTTGGGCCTCGTGAGCCACTTTTTTGTTTTTACCCCATTTCCACGTCAGATCATGTAGAATGAAGCATTTTTCAAACTTATTAGAGATAACACGGCTTACCGTGAAACTTGACGTGTGATATAAGGTTGGTATGAGCAGGAACAGTGTACACGCACTGCCTCTTCCTCAAGTCCCAAATCATAATTTTCTGATCTTCACTTCCGGTAGCGACATGATATCTGAGACATAAAGACCCCTTCATAGCGTCACATTCCAAACACAAGAAAACTTCAGTCCAAGCACACGTACAAGTTTACACAATTTCATCCGCACTACTTTTTTACCTCCTAAATTTCTATCTCAAATTATGTTTTTAATTGGATGAAATAAATTTTTCATTTGTACGTAACATTCAATTGAGCAGATTTAAGTCTAATTTATATCAAGCAGCGCCTCTCTCTCTTCATAAAACGACGGTTTTCTGCCACTACTCCAATCCTTTATTAGTTCCATTTTCCTCGATGTCTTCAGATTGCTCACGCGAAAAAGTTTGGTCGATGAGAAATTTATTATTGAGAGAAAAAAAAAATAAACACAACAATTGTTAACTGAGCAGCACTCGATAGCCAATCAGAACAAAGCATTAACTTCACCTCAGCAGCTCGCGGAGCTAGCAATAAGATAATTTGATATGTTTGGCATACTTTGCTTGGTCGTAATTTCTTTGGTCTAGGTTTCACGCATACGCAGACACCCAATCGATGGGTACTCTTTAGCCTGCAGTGCCGGCGTATTTTGGGCGCACGAGTGCACATTTTTCCCTTCCCCTCCCTCTCCCCCTTTGCCCATTTTTCCACTTAACACCTACTCCCTCGGAAAATATTTCCTCGCCCTAATCCTCCCCATTTACCAAATCTAAGATGGCGGCCTAATACGAAAATGTGCATTCGTGCGCCCAAAATACGCCGGCACTGCAGGCTAGGTACTCTTTGGTGTAACTCACCCATCAGGTGCAAAGTCTATTCCTAGCACCTTTTTCAGATGTCCATCCAGGGACATGATACACTGACCCGTTCTGAGGTCCCATACCAGGCCCCGCGCATCGAGCCCACTGAAAAAATAACAGAGTAGCTTCTTTCATGTCTGCTTTCATAGGAGCTGTACACATAACAAAAGGTAACTATGTGAAATTCATGATGCAGTCCAACATTGCCTCCTCTTTTCAAATGTGTTACTCGTGTGTAACTTCTATCGACTGTCCTTGGTGGCAAAAATGGTTCAAAAATGAAGAGCTGACCACTTAAGGGATAAAAGACGGGCATTGAATAAGGGATGGTTGCCACGGAAATCCTTTTCAAAATTCCCTGATAAAAAATAGAATTTCCTTAACAAAACAATCAACATGCACAAGCAGCCACTAAGCCACTTGTACCTCCCTTCTTTGAACCCGTTGAGTTTTTTTTTTTTTTTTTTTTAATAAATCACCACTGAGCATTTGTAAAACTGCCGTGATAAAACATATCAGACTACAACAAAAAACATTCTTAAGATCATAATGATAAAGGTCTTCCACCCATCAAAAGCAGTTACAGAGTGGTGTAACAATTGAAATTATTCCTGAATTTAAATGCAAATCTTCAACTTTTCCTAACTCAACCCATAATTCCCTAACCCCAAAGAATTTTCCATATACCTTTGGCAACCATGACAGAATCATTAGTTAAAACAATCTAACAATTGGAAGAGTAAGGAATCATACCATGTGGCTGCAAGTGAGCCATCCACCTGAAATGCAATACTGTACACCTCTCTGGAATGACCCTCCTACAATAAGAGCATTCACAAACCATCAAATAATCATGTAAAAAAAAAAAGAAAGAAATCATTTGGAAACAGAGCAACTGGAGTAATTTTGAATACCTGATGGAGGACCTCTTTTAGCTGTTCCAAATCCCATAGCCTCCAGGAGTGATCAAAACTAAACAAAGACCCACACATCAATCCAGTAAAAGGAAAAAGCAGACTTAATATTTTGTCTGACAGTTAGGAAATGAATAACCATGGACTGAATTACTGGAACTAACAGAAGTTAACACTGCTCACCAACAAGATGCAAGAAATCGCCCAGATGGATGGTAGGCCACACGGGACACACGCTTCTCATGTCCCTCAATGTTTGCAAGTGGTGTGTCCCTAGACAGTTTACCAGAAAAAGTACCATGTAAGTATCAACCTTCTCACTGCCACAATTTAACCTTCAAACCCTAGCATCAGTATGCACATTCTCCATACCTCCAGTACTGACAAGGAGATTTTGATTATCAGTCAAGAGCTCTTTTGGTTAGTGATCATTTGTTTAATTCTCATGGCCTTAATGTTTAATTCAGTGGTGATATTGTAAGGAGCAGTGTGGTATTAGTAACTCTTAGGGGTTAAAGACTGAATCATTGATATGTTTCACCAAGCAAGGTTAGTATGTGCACTGATAATGACTTCTGCTACAGGTGTAGGGTCACCACAACATCAATCTGATTTTGGTTGTTTTTTGTTAAATGCCACATGGTGTCACGCATTTCCATCAATTTCTCGCCCGTCAGAGTTAAAACTTTTGATTTGTAATTGACTGAGTATGGAATACCTGGTAAAGGAAATTTCACTTAGTGTGGTTTGAAATGAGAGAAAAAGATTTAACTGTGGATTACAGCAGCAATCCCAAGATTAAAACCTTATAATTTTCAAGTACACACAAGCAAGGCTGAATTTCTCAAATATTGAAATATGGACTCTGAGATTCAAACTTCCATTGTTAGATTCATGTACACTGCTAAGTGGAAATACATGCAAACTTCATGTAATCAGGACATGGTAATTTTGACATGAGTCAAATTACATGCAGACTGCATGTAATTTAAGGTGTGTAATGGTTCATGTAAAATTTTACGCGTGCACAACACATGCATAATTGTATATGTGCACGATCCTTCGCAGTAAAGCACTATTTAAGCAATAGTGAAAATCAGACCTGAAAAAAATTCAGGCCTGTACGGGATTTGAGCCACTGACCTCTGCGATACTAGTGCAGCGCTCTACCAATTGAGCTAACAAGCCAACTGGAAGCAGGCCATCAAATTAATTCGACATGAACCCGTAGATGATAAATCAAACAACAAATATATATGAAATACATATATATAAACTGCGGTTATGAAACGTATATGTGCACGATCCTTCGCAGTAAAGCACTATTTAAGCAATAGTGAAAATCAGACCTGAAAAAAATAATTTGTGCTTAAATCCACCATCTTGCAGGTACTGCTATTCCTGCAGCCAGTAATATACCAACCACAATTCTTTTCACCACTACCCTCATGCTGATACACATATGACAGGCTGGATTGAAAATTAATTATGTTTCAGTGCCATACAGACAAGTGATGATAATAAAGAAAAATGTTAGATGGTTATATCAACTGTGTGATTCCATACATGTTCAATGCCCACAAAAGCACAACACCGTCTGCATCACATGATGCCATGCATGGTCCTGATTCATCTAAAGACAGTGTAGCTTGAGGATGGAACACAATGGAGCCAACACGCTCATTGTGACCTGCAAATAAACAGGGACATAATCTTCACAATTTGTTTGAAAGTTACATTGCTGTTAGTACGAAGAATTTTAACTAATGTCATCAACTATGAAACATATGTGTGAACTGCGGTTATGAGACGTATATGAGAACGATCCTTCGCAGTAAAGCACTATTTGAGCAATAGTGGAAATCAGACCTGAAAAAAATTTCAGGCCTGTATGGGATTCGAACCACTGACCTCTGCGATACTAGTGCAGCGCTCTACCAATTGAGCTAACAAGCCAACTGGGAGCAGGCCATCAAATTAATTCGTAAACCCGTAGATGATAAATCAAACAACAACAAACATATGTGTGAACTGCGGTTATGAGACGTATATGAGAACGATCCTTCGCAGTAAAGCACTATTTGAGCAATAGTGGAAATCAGACCTGAAAAAAATTTCAGGCCTGTACGGGATTCGAACCACTGACCTCTGCGATACTAGTGCAGCGCTCTACCAATTGAGCTAACAAGCCAACTGGGAGCAGGCCATCAAATTAATTCGATATAAACCCGTAGATGATAAATCAAACAACAACAAACATATGAAACATATGTGTGAACTGCGGTTATGAGACGTATATGAGAACGATCCTTCGCAGTAAAGCACTATTTGAGCAATAGTGGAAATCAGACCTGAAAAAAATTTCAGGCCTGTACGGACCTTCTCATATACGTCTCATAACCGCAGTTCACACATATGTTTCATATGTTTGTTGTTGTTTGATTTATCATCTACGGGTTTATATCGAATTAATTTGATGGCCTGCTCCCAGTTGGCTTGTTAGCTCAATTGGTAGAGCGCTGCACTAGTATCGCAGAGGTCAGTGGTTCGAATCCCGTACAGGCCTGAAATTTTTTTCAGGTCTGATTTCCACTATTGCTCAAATAGTGCTTTACTGCGAAGGATCGTTTCCATATACGTCTCATAACCGCAGTTCACACATATGTTTGTTGTTGTTTGATTTATCATCTACGGGTTTATATCGAATTAATTTGATGGCCTGCTCCCAGTTGGCTTGTTAGCTCAATTGGTAGAGCGCTGCACTAGTATCGCAGAGGTCAGTGGTTCGAATCCCGTACAGGCCTGAAATTTTTTTTTTTTTTTTTTTTTTTTTCAGGTCTGATTTCCACTATTGCTCAAATAGTGCTTTACTGCGAAGGATCGTTCTCATATACGTCATCAACTATGTAAAGAAGAACAGCACAGCATCAAAACTTCTTCATCACTTATTACCAAATTAACAACCCAAAAAAAAAAAGTTGAGATACATTGTATTAAAAGAGAATGATTTAAAAAAAATTAATGGAAGAGAAAACTATGGTACTGTACATAATTAAATTTTATAAACTGTTGAAAAATGGAGAAGAAAATCATTTATGATTGACAATTGTGGATTTAAGGATATTTGCAGTACTCGCAGTTTGAAAGTAACCAAAACACACTCAACAACATTTGTCAGAATACCTCGCAAAACTGCTATTGGTTCACAATCAGGAACTGACCACAGTTTACACAAGCCACTCCTAAAACCAAAAAAGGACAAAAAAATAGTGTTGTTCAGCCATACTATGCAGAATGCTTGCCACATAATAATCTAGTTTAAGGCCATGTCCACCATTGAGCTTTCTGTAGCTCAGTGGTAGAACATCAGACCACCAAATCAAAAGCTCTGGTGCTCAACAACTTAATGGGGATTCAAATTCTTATTTTTCCCTCTGTAATGAGAGAACAAAATTAATGAACTATTCCTGTAAAAGGATATGTGTGGTATGGTATGCCTTTACTGTTAATAGGGCTACATGTGAGTCTGTTTAAAGCCTACCATGATGCCGTGGCTAGCATGGATGAGTCTGGAGAGAACTGGCAGTAAGACAGTGGTCTATCATCACCAATTTGACTACAAAAGTTGTTCAGACCCTGCAAATCAAAACTCGAAACTCAAAATTTCTTTTGTCAATACAACAAGACGAAAAACCTCATTGTTTTCAAGCTACAGGTACAGTATCATGTGCACAGACCCGTAGCTTCCGATGTAACTCCTGTGTCTTGGCAGCCTTCTCAGGATCAGGTCTAGCTTGCTTGATACGCATCTGCTTTAATCTTTCACTAGCCCTGCAAAACCAAGACATTTTTTCAGCAAACCAGAAATTCATGTACATTAGATTTTTGACCACTACATGGTGAAAAATGTGTAAACAGACCAAAAGATTGACAGACAGATAGAGCAACTACATAAGAATAACAGAAACAAGAAGTATACATATGCAAGTAGAACTACAGCACAACATGACATTCATGTCAGTACAGTTGCCTAATGTCTAGTGAGATGAACTCCATCTCTAGATAAGCAAATTAACTCCAAGGTTAGTGTCAATATTCAAGGTGGTGAAGTAGTAGTATGTTCTGAGTGCCTGTTTGACCAGAGAGCTGGCAAAATGTCAGGAGAACTCAGTGAAATATCATGTAGGATGAGGAGAACATTTTTCAGGTTTTAATTTTGAAAGTCTACTTCCTTCAGCCCAATCAAAACAAAATGTATAGCAGAAGTCAAGTGTCAAAATGTGCATTTTCTGTTCAAACTTGTTCAAACCATCCACCCATGAAACATCAACCTTACGAGTACTCAGTGAATAACTTGAAAAAAATAATGAAAAATTGCATGTTTTTTTGCATGATACCAAACCTTTAGGTACTAAACCAGATTGTTTAGAGAAAACCAAGAGAAGGATCATGGAATAAAATCATAAAAATTAGTTCCCAGCATGAATTTTTTGTCATCTTGACCTGCCAAAAAAATTTTTTCCAATAAAGCACAAAAACACTTTCTATCCACAATTGAAATACATCTTCAAAACTTTTTTTTTCTTTTATACTCATTCTAATCAAATTGCAATGGGTCAGTCACAGGGACTAACCGTGGTAAAGAGTATTTAGCCATCCACAATCGAGCTATTTTAAGTTCAGGATCTCCTTCATGGTACCACACCTCTTCTTTAACTTCCTGACACAAGAAAAAAAAATGTGAAATCAGTATGGTTGAACCTCAATAATGTGAAAACAGTATGGTTAAACCTCAATCGTGTGAAATCAGTACGGTTGAACCTCAATAATCTGGACTCACCAGGACTGGACTTAGTGCAGATAATCACGAGTCTGGATGATCGAAAATATGAATTTAAATGTTCCTAGATAATGGCACCAGAGAAGCAAGTCTGGATAATCAAAAAATCCTGATAACTGAGTTGTGAATAATCAAGGTTTGACTGTAGACAGTTCTCATCAAACCCATAACACGCCTTTCAACCAACACAAAACGCTCAACTCTACACCAATACCTTTCTGTTTGCCATTTGACAGCAAATAGAATTTGAAACATTTGGAGAAAAATTTTGCACAGTAAGCTGCCAATTTGGCAACCTCATGACCTCTGTGGCAGTGCTTTCAATAAGATTTGAAATAGGTGGCTACCTCGGTACAACATCCACCGGAGAGCGACTTGATTGCGACTTAGCGTGGCGACTGCGACTTGAGCGCGGTGAAATATACCCGGCGACTCGCAACAGAATAGCCGCCGGAGCTCCGGCGGGTGCCAGGTCTTATTGAAAGCACTGCTGTGGTGGTCATGAGGCAAGCTGTAGTGTCAAAGTTCAGTCAGTTTTCTCCATATTTTTTTATGAAAGGTCTGGTGGTCTCTTTCTTTTCAGCTTCTAAAGAATCACATTTTGAGATGTCTTGTGATTCTCCAAAAACATTTCCAGCCATAATTGCTTACTCCAAAACAGGTGCCGTGGTTTGTCATTTAATATAATACAGCACAAATGAATAAAGGCTGATAGTTTCGAAAGAAACTGTTTGGGGCTGCATCGGTGGGAGTAACGAAATAATTTTGATATATCAACAAAGTTGAAATGGTAAAGTGGCCACCATAAGGATTACAAAAGCTGATGTTTCGAGCGCTAGCTCTTCGTCAGAGCACAAGCTGTCTTTTTTAACACCATTTTTTGTCAAAATTTAACACCAAATATTTATTCACAAAAATAATGCACTTAATCTGAAACAGAGACATTTCACATTATTTTTTACATTTCACAACAGTACACAAAGGTATACTTACTGGTTCCTGTTTTGATTTTTCTGCCACTTCTTTACTTCCTAAGGATACATCTTCACCTGTTTAAGAAAACACAGATTTATAATGCTAACCAAGTAGCAAAATCAATAAACTATTGCACCCCCTTATTGCTTCTAAGTATGCATGCCTGCAGATAATTAATAGTTAACAAAGCATTCAAGCATGCATGCATTCATTCAGATATTAAAGAAGATTTTCAAATCAACTACTTGATTCTTACCGAGCTCAGACAAAAGGATTCTTAACCTGTCTCTTCTTTCTGGTGGACCCTCTCCGAACAAAGCTGCAAAGAAAACATCAGATTCTTATTAACATCATGCCTTACGGTTCTATCTTTATTCCAGCATGCTGAATTTGCTCATGTTAACCTTTTACAGTGTACACCCTAACTGCAACAAAAATGTAATACCATATACACACATTATGTAGCTTATATATATACAGGTGGGCCCCCCAAAACAAACTGTAGTTCACCAAGCTACATGTACAAGAATAGTAAAGATTGATCAACTGAGTTGTCTTCAAACAACTTACTTATTGGTTCACCAATTTCTCGGAGTCTTGCCTTAACTGAAGCATCATCTGTTGGTACAGTTATTGCCCGTGCCTACAATAAAAGACCATCACAACTTTTTTTATTACATCTTATCATAAAAAAGAATTCCACACTAGACAGTCTACACAAAAAGTGTTTCTAACCACCTTGTAGCCACGAGAGTTATTTTTTATCGGTTCTGTCGTTCATCTTTGTTAATTGTAATTAGTGTAAATAGTTCTCATCTCGATAGTTCAGTTCTGTGTTTATTAGTTTGTATTTTTTCGTGCTGTCAAAATGTAAATTAAGTTTGTCAGCGTAGTTTCATATAATCGCCTTTGAGCATTGTGTAACCTTGTTTAGTCTATTGTTTTAGCCTTTATCCGCTATATAACATCATAGTTGTAATTTTTATTCAGTGGTTGTTATTCCGGAGTGCCGTACAGAGCTTGTAAGTAGCTACGCCTTCGTTTGTATTTTCCTGTGTTTTTTCGTATTCATTTCGTTGTATTTCAGTTTCCTTGGGTTTAAGTTCGCATTGTTAATTCTGTACTTTTTTTTTGTGTTATGTATAAGTGAATTGTCGAGATTAAAAAAGGTACGCATTTCAAAGTGTGACGGAGTGTCAGTTACACACCTGATAAAAGCTGTCTCAACCCAGGCAACCCTACAAGTGTAGACTTAGCCTCTATTCTTACAGAACCAAACACACAATAATCAATGCACTCAGGAATTTAAATTACTATCAAAAGCAAATTAAAAATCTGTAATACTTTTCATCAGTAGATGTTATAATGGTTCACAGGAACAAAAATCTGCCACAGTCACTGGTTGGACCGAAGGAGCCAACAACATTTTCTACAATTTAACACAAGCAAAGTCTACAGTCTAAATGAAGCTTTTGAGAAGTAATGTAAGCTACAATGTTACCTTTTTTCTTCTCTCAAATTCTGCCAAAAGTTCCTGATGTCTCTCACTGGTTTGGTCTTCTGACAGCTCTAGGTATTCCCCTGATTTTAAAGTAAAAAACATGTATACGTTATCTAAAATTAAATGCAGACCTCACAATAGACTATGAGTAGTCCCTCCTGTTTAATATCAAGTCTGCTGTGTGAAGGCTAAAAAATAAAGATTCCAGCTGTCAATAGAACCTTTTGAAATTTTTTCAGAGGTAAAAAAGAGCAAGTAATGCAGTGCCATGATGATGCTCAACTAAATCTAAGGAGTGGTACTCAGTGGTAATAACTCAAGACCAATTTATTATGATATTTGCACAAAGCAGTCTGCAATCCAGGTTTTAGATGAAAGAGGTGACTAATTTGTAAACAAACTCTTATTCCACCTCCATGAAAAAAATTGAATAAGAAAACAATTTTGTTTTCAATTAGTTTGAATACATAGAAATCATATATGCATACTGTAATTTAAAGAAATGTATGAATTAGCAATCCTTGCAGTAATGAACACTACTTATAAATGTAGTAGTGAAAATAAGGTCTGAAAAAAAATTCAGGCCTGTACAGTATTTAAACCCATGATCTCAGTGATACCAGTACCAATAATTTGATTTTAGCAGTAGCAAATCCAGTAGTATTTCATCTGAGTTGGTGGCTTCATTTAAGTGGAAAAACCAGTGGAACACAGAGAAAAACTATGCAGCAAGGATGAGAATCAATGAAAAATCCAAGCCACATGCAGCATCAGAATTAGAAATCAAAGCCAAGCCAGACCTATGGGAGGTGACTGCTCACACCATTATATCACTTCTCCTCAATCAATTTTGAGGAGCACACAATTTTACCTTGGAAAAACATGCTGATGACATTTTCCTATGAAACCTCAAAATCTTTTGGGCATTTACAGTGAGTCTAGAACTCTCATTTGTAGTGTATTCTTTTTGGTCTGGAAGTTGCACTTGTTTTCACAGCTATTACCCTTTGATTTGTTCTCACAGCTGAGAGTTCTTGTCAAAAGGTACAGTAGCTTAAGTTACTTGTGGCTATCTTTGCAATTTATTGAAGTCTTTTGACAGTCCTGTGTGTGACTTGAACACAAGCAATGATTTGAAAGATGCTACAGCAGTAATAAGGAATGGTCCGGCTGAAATGTTCTAATATGTGACCTTCTTTGGGAAAACGTACACTAACGATAAATTATTCCGTTAGAAGGTCTAGACCGTTAGCTATCCATTAGTCATCCGTCAGATAAATAAACGAAAACCGTTAGAGGCGTTAGTCAATTCGTTAGCATCTAATCCGTAACCGTTAGAGCATTAGTTGAATTCGTTACAGCGTAAGTTGAATTCGTTAGAGCGTTAGTTGAATCTGTTTGAGCGTTAGTTGAATTCGTTAGAGCGTTAGTTGAATTCATTAGAACGTTAGTTGTATCCGCTAGAACGTTAGCTCAGACCGTTAGAGGAGTTTTTCAGTCGGTTAGTCGTATCTGTGAGTGACGTTAGTAAATCTGTTAGTATCCTGTTGTTTACCTGTTGGAGCGTGAGTCGTATGTATAAAGCATAAGCTGATGTATAAATGATTTTTTCTTCTCTTACCCTCGTGTTATACAGACTGTCGCATCAACTGACTAAAAAGTTCAATGCAGGATTCAGCTAGGGAACATTAATACCTTGCCAAGCCGTGTTGATGAAAATTCTTGATATCTGGTGTGCTCATGGCCTTCAGATCTATCGAAGTTAAACACTATTATTTTATTTTCCTGGAGGAGATAAAAAAATTATCCACGCTCTGTTTGCCATGTTTTCTTTCTTGGCTCCAGGATTCCTTAGGGTTGTTACCCTGGTAACCAATAAATTCCAACATAAAAAACACCAAGCTTTCAAAAATTATTCTTGATTTAAAACTCGAAGTTCTCGGTATACCAAACGATATTCTTCAGCCAGGCGAAAGTTACAGTAAATTGTATGGAATAGAACTTCGATTAAAAGAAACTCGATATAACGAAATTCTCGTTACAACAAACACAATTGAGGATCCCAAACAAAATATAAAATAAAGGCTGATAGTTTCGAAAGAAACTGTTTGGGGCTGCGTCGGTAGGAGTAACGAAAATATTTGGATATATCAACAAAGTTGAAATGGTAAATTGGCCACCGTAACGATTACAAAAGCTGACGTTTCGAGCGTTAGCCCTTCGTCACTGCTCAAAATGTCAGCTTTTGAAATCATTTCGGTGGCCAATTTACCATTTCAACTTTGTTGATATATCCATAATATAAAATAAAATTATACCCCGATTTAACGAAGTAGAAACATGTATGGTGAATACGTTCGCAGTCACTGGATACTCTGTTTGGCAAATGCTGGCAGATCACGTATCGAAATTTTCAGAATTCTCAGCACAGAAATCATTGTTGTTGCAAAAAGTACGGTCTCTAGAATTATACAGCGCTCTAAGGAAAAGGAAGAAGGACTGCAAAAAGAAGACCGGCGCGGATGTCCATTGCAGTTGTTTTGCAGAACGTCGATTTGCCCGTCTGAAGAAGACTCGATTTGCCTGATCATTGGTAAGATTCTGTCATTTTTGAGACCACAGCAGCTAAAGCAATGACATTAATATGGAAGATTCTGTGTTTAATTGTTGCTACACGTATTGCACTGAACTGCAGTGAACATCAAAAGTGTCCCTTGATACAAGATAGAGTGATATTGTAAGAATCTGTGAAAAAGTCAAAATCTGCCTACAACATCTGATCTTGAGATAACAGCACCATAACGCTAAAGACGTCCTCATGACGACAATTAAGCAAAGCAGGAGAATTATTAGTATATTTCCAGGGAAGTACATGTAATATTTTCGAATAAGAACAACGCTAGACTTAATTATGTATAAGCTGTAAATTAGCCATAATCACCCACTAACCTTCTGAGATATTTATATTTCCCGCTCTAATTCCAGCTAGGACGGCCGCAGACACTTCGTTATCTTCACCCTCAGCTTCTTGATCGTCATCATCGTTTCTATCATCGTCATTATCGTTGGACGACCCAGCTGCCAATCGTTCTCTTTCTACAGATTCAAGGCTTCCAAAGTGAATCCTTTGTTTTTTCACAACTGGAGCCAAATCTTCGTCGTCTGACATGGTTGGTTTTCACAGGGAAATTGTCATAATTTTGATATGAAGCGAGAATTTGGAGCACGAGGAGTCATGGCTTTGGAACCACGCTAAACGAATTAGTTGCCAAGCCTTCTTGTTATAGTTTGAGAGCTGTATCCAGTTTGTGCTGACAGACCAATATTAGGTTTGTGAGTTTCAAAATGTAGTTTACGCGATACACAGGAAGATGTATTCGCCGTAGAAAGTTGTTTACAATGTCAGCTATTCGAGTTTTGGTGCGGTCGCTTTTCAGGCAAATTCAAGGTATTGGTAAACCATTCTGTCGTTTCTTCCTAGTTTTTAATGACGTTGTTTCCGACCCTTTCGGTTTCATTTCGTTTCCTTTTCGTAATTTCGTATTTCCTGTAAGTTTGTTGATGTGATATATGGTTTCAAACGATTAGGAAAAGTTGCAGCAAGAACAGGCCATATCAGTGCTGGTGAATTCGCAGCAGCTCGCAGTGTCTCAAACAGACAGTTAGCACTTACATTTCCCCATGCTCCAAAGAATAATGTTGGTGTGTTGGCAAGAGGTCTGTGGAAAGGTTTTACAGCCAGAGTTGGAACAGTCTCCCAAGCTGCCTCTTTAAGGCGTAAGTTTGAAGCCCTTTCATTATTTGCGATTTCTACGTTCATATCTTTGATCCGTAGTGTTGATCAAATGTTAATGTACTCGGCTGGTGAGTGGAAACAATACGTAAATGTACGTGCGTGTAATTAACTTTCGCTTTTTATCAACACAGAAGGTTTTCTACAATTCTTGTTATCAAATATCCATTCTATCTTTCTTTGTTATGCAAGTCCAAATAAGATCTGATCTAATCAAGGTCTTGTGCAGGAAGAAATATGTCAAATATTCCTCTAACCTTCAATAGTTATAATCCTTTTTACTATACTCCCTTAAATATACTACATTTTATAAGTGAATCAATACTTGGTCAAAAAATAATTGCTTTCATGGCAGTCGATTTTTTCGGGCAGGACAATTGAAAAATGCAAGAGGTTGCTAAATGGAAAATTGACAAAAATTGTAATTTTTGTTGTATGTTTAGGAATGGCAACAGCCCGCTTGCTCAGAGGTTGTGGACCTAAATCTCCTGTGTTTGCCTTCCTTGGGTTTACAGTTGCTGTTTCAAGTAGGTTCCTTTTTAAATTTTCACTAACCTGAAACTTAGCTGTTATCTTCAATATACTGTTAATCACAGATGTGAACGTTCGTTTCATAACAAAATTTTTGTAAAATAAGTGGTGATACTTTTTTTTATCAAGGTAATGTGATAGAATGAGGACAAAGTCTTCCTTTGAGGATAAGGCTCATTATTTTTGTAATATGACTCATTTATAGCCACTCTGCTAAATTGAGGGTTTCTCTTTTATAGATTCATAAATATTAGCCTCAATTTTTGCTCAGTACAGGGTGTTGGCAGATTAAGCCAGAGTTCCTTACTTTACTATTCACCCCTAAAAGTTATTTATTCCAAACATTTGAACTACCTAATAACAATCTTCCACAGTCACATATGAATTAAGCTAGTTGGGTGCAGTAACAACCATTTTGGTTTCTGTCTATTTATTCCAAATAATTTAGAACTACCTGATAATGTGCTTTTTTTTTAGAAATTTTTTTCTCAGTTTCTTTGGAAATTGTGTCTTCAACAGGTGAAGATGGACAAGGAAAAGAACCATTTAAAAAACTGCATGAGAGAGCCCAAAGGGTTCTTTTGACAAGAAGTATGTTTACAGAGGTACAGTGTACTGTCTGTAGTTTGTTATGAATATTGTAAATAACAGACTGCTAATGCTCTAGATTGACATGTAGACAAGTTTCAGGTTTCACGTTAAAGTAAATAACCAGTGCAAATAAGTATACAAATAGACTGACATTGTATAATCATGATAGCTACTGGTACATTTGTAGTGTAATCATTCACCAAGCATCTTTTCCGTAAGAACTTGTTATTGCTGACTGATAGCATTACAAAAGCCTAGCAGAATTTATTTTTAGAGTGAAGTGTTATCAGACTGAAAGTTTACCTGGTGCTATGACTTTTTTTTTCCTTTTGCAGCTCCAGAAAGGTTTTGAGGAACCTTCCCTCGCACAACTTAAACTAAAGGACTTCAAAGTTGGTGAACGACTTGGCCAAAGTTCTTCAAACTCTGCAGTGTATTCAGCTGAACACATGGGCCACGAGGTAGGGTTTTTGTGAAATTTGTTGTCAGCATTAGTATGACAATCGATTCAGTTTATAAATCCTGGTTTCAGGAACACTAGGGACTAAGAGTATATTGCTACTCCCCCTTGCCCCCCTCCCCCCCCAACCAGATTGAACACCAGTCTGACAGGTTTTCTCACCATTCCACAGTAACAACTTGGTTTACCAGAAGGTTACCACTTACAAAACAATTATACTAAGTCTTATACTTTTCTAATATTTTACAATTTTAAGCAAGTAGTCGCTCATTGTACATGGTGGGCAACTTTCAGTGCCAGTAACTGTCTGTTACACTACAGGAATCCAGTGGTGATATCCTTTTCAACAGTTTCTTAACTCTCATGCTTTCCAACACTTCTGGCATTTTGAAAGGTGATTTGTTATACAATTATAATGCTGATAAATATATATTTTGTCTTCATGAAACAGTATGCCATCAAGATGTTATTTAACTTTGGAACAGATTCTCATAGTAGCTCTTTAGAAAGAGTAAGTTTTCATTGCTACCTTCATTTTATGGAAATGTGCACTTAACAGGCAGGCACATCAGGCTGAAGGCCCAGTTTGACACATAACAGGTGCACCCCTTCTTGGGTCCAGGGGCATGCTCCCTGGGAAAATTTTGCAATTCAGACTCTCTCATTTTGTCCCAAACATTTATCTTATGCCTAGGTTGCTTGATAGGGTTGAAATATACACCTGATTTGAAATAGCTTCACATGCACAAAGTAGAAAATACTGTGAGAAGCTAAGCTTTTATCAAAAACAATGATTAATCTTTGAAATGGAATGATTATGATCTTGATTCTTCAAATAAGAAAATAAGTGAAGTTCAAACAAACAAAATGAGAACATTTTCACCAAAACATGTAAGGAGAAGCAGGAGCTATTCAAAGATTGTGCACTCTCTTTCAGCTGTGAAATCCCCTTGACAACTGGGTATTTTCACAAGCCCTCCATGTCTACTTTTGTATAATTCTAAGGTGGCGCATAGTACTTACATATCTGTAAACTTTCATTCCTAAATGATGAAGCATCATCAAATTGAATATTTCCCTTTTGAACAGGAGTTTTCAAAAGAGTATCAGGTTCTTAGTGGGAAGAATGAGTGGAATGCCTCTGAAGCAGGTACATTAATTTTTGTTGTACAGCAAGTTGTCAGAGCAGACTTTGATAACACCAGAATGAAGTAATGGCAAAAACCAATCAGAATAGAATTAATTGGAATTTATTGAGAGGAAAGCCAGTCCCAGAGATTAGTTATTTACCCTTTAACTCCCATAAGTGACTAAGGAAGAATTTCTCCTTGCAATATTGGTACGCAATCAAACAGGCAACTGATAAGAATAAAGATGAATAGTCATTGGTGGATTACTAGTTGATCCAAAATCAAATTCTCTCAAGTAATGTTAAAATAATTGTATGGCAGATAGTAAAGAGAATTACTATTGAGATCTTGGGAGTAAAAAGGGTTGAAAAGGAGTGAGAGAGTAAATGGCACAATGGAAGTGGTGAGCAGGGCTTGACACTAACGGTAGCCCACTAGCCACAGACTTGTAGAAATTCAGTTATGGCTAGTGGTTTTCAATTTCCACTGGCCAGTTTGGCTAGTAAACAGACTGAAACTGTTGTAACATCTAAAAACATCTAAGATGTCACTAGCCACTTGGCTCGTAAGTTGAAAAGTTAGCATCAAGCCCTGGGTGAGGTGTAAAAAGGAGAGATGTTTGAGTTGAGTCACTTGCACTCTGCAACCCCTGCTGTGCATTCTGTGAAAAGTAATTATTAATCTTTCGTTTGACAGGTTCATCCTACACCAGGCTTTCAGACCATCCAAACATCTCACCAATCCTGCATCACTTTACTGATGATACCCCTGTCCTACCAGATGCTTCTACAAGCTACCCAGCGGCGCTACCTTGTAGTAGAGGTGGACTGGCAAGGAATCGAACAATGTTTCTAGTCATGCCAAGGTTTGTAACTGTTCACAAACTGTAATTCAAGGGAAAGTAGCTAAGAGTGTTTTGACTGTGATAGGAAACGTCCCCAGCATTGAAGCCCATTATTATAACTGTGTATTGTTTTTGAAAGATATGACAGAACTGTCAGAGAATATTTGGCATCAAATACAAAGCCAGATCCGCGGGTGTCTTCACTGCTTCTCCTGCAGCTCCTTGAAGGCATCAGGCATCTCACAAGACATGGAGTGGCACACAGAGACCTTAAAACTGACAACTTGCTTCTGGGTGAAGATGCCAATAGTTCATGCCCCCAGTTGGTGATAGCAGACTTTGGTTGCTGTCTAGCAGACAGATCAAGGGAGCTTGTACTCCCTTTCCACACAGCAGAGATCGATCGTGGAGGTAACTTCACTCTGATGGCCCCTGAGGTAAATGTATTGTGCAGTGAATAAGATGTTTCATTGATCAATAATTTAGATGTACTTACTGAGTGATATGCATTGCATTAAGCAATATATTTCCAGTATTTTTAACAGTTCTAATGACTTGTGATGCAGTTCATACATTACCATACATGTAAATTTTCTAAATATTGTATAATACTAATTTTTCTCAGATCGCACAAGCTGTTCCTGGGAAGGATTCTGTCCTTGATTTTACCAAATCGGATGGTAAGTTTGGTGTTCTTTTCACTAGTGTAAGGTACTTTTCTCTATGAAATAAAATTGTGCACAGCAATTAGCTCCACTTTGTGACTGCTTTGATGCATTCATGTCCACCTTTATTGCAGAAACTGTATACACTTGCTGCTAAAAAAAATGTTTGCTTGAGCAAAATATGTACAGTTTTCACTGCAATGTTTTTGTGTCCATCCTTTTTCTTCAGCTTGGGCAGCAGGAGCCATTGCCTATGAACTTTTTGGCAGTGTAAATCCATTTGGCTGGAATGGGTTGGACAGCAGTAAATACAAAGATGATGAACTTCCTGTTCTTGTCCAGTAAGTGAAATACATCTTTTGTAGAGAGAGTAACTATGCTTCAATGGGTATGAAATTTGTTCTTAAATTTTGCATCTAGGATCCATGTATTCCATGGGGATCATTAGCATGCTGCTACATTCTTTGACATGTCACAGGTATCCATTTATTCTCCTATGTGGAGGGAGGCACTATGAGAGCCAATCAAACTGGACCTCCAAATCCAGGGGCTACTTCATTGTGCACGACTAGGATGCCCCCTCTATCATGATATTCATTGAGAACAGTTTCGTGTGGTAAATAGTGTAACAAGTGAAAAGTTGAGATGTCATGTCTTGAAGGGGTCAGGGTTATTACTTTTTTTTTGTAATAGTAATTCTTTTGAGTAAGTGCGATGGAGAGAAAATGAATGCGTATTCTCCATTAAAATGGTAAATAGTTTTAGCATAAAACTCTTTGAGTGTAGTGTCATTCAAGGAAGGTGTGGAAAAAAGAGTCTAGCTCTTTGCAACATATATGTAACAGATCAAATTTGATTTCAGGTTAATTTTGGTTTAACCTAGGTTGATTTTTTTCAACTTAGGTTATTTATAACGTACTGTTATATAGTCATGCAGTAAGCCATAATACTGGTACATTTATGTTTGTACTAAATCCAAGGTAATGCAAGCTACTCATATAAAGGTTAGGGGTTTTTTTACTGAAAATGGGCGTGGGTCATTGTGTTGTGTTCTTGGATGAAACACTTAGTACTACCATAGTCTCTGTTCTTTACCCAGTGGTGTGGGTGAGAAAACTGTCTGGGGAAATTTACAAAATGCTGGATGGTTTCTTCATTGGTATAGCATCCCATCAAGGGGGTGGAAGAATTATCTGAGTTGCTTCATGCTACAAAAACTAGAATAAGCCACACCCAAATCATAAGCTGCCTTCTACTGGTGGTTTTAACATTGTTTTAGCCAGCCATGACTGTGAGAGGCAGCTAAACAATTGCAAATGGTGCTAGATTTCCTAAATTGTTCATCTATTGGGTACTATTTTCCCCAAACAGAGCCAATTCGGGTGTAAGAAAAGTAGTGTCACTACTCCTCAGAAGGGACCCCTCAGAGAGGATAACAGCAGACATAGCAGTTAATATGCTCATCTTGGTGTTGAGGGCCCCAGCTAATTGGCACCATGCGAGGGGTGTGCAGGTTGAAGACATCAGTTGGTGAGTATTTTTTTTAACTTCCAGAATAAGTGAAAAGCCTAAGATATTGCCACAATTAATACCATATGTCAGGAATCTGTAACTGCAGAATGAGGATGGCTCGGAATATTAATGAATGCAGCCTTCCACTGAAATTTCCCTAGGTTCACAGTATGTTATTTGCAAGTTTAGCAAAGTCATTTTAGAAAAGGAAGTAGTAGCTATCTGACTGGTTACAAAACACTTAATATGCAACTGCTGTCACCAGCTCATAGAGGAGAGGAAAATATTTAGTCAGTGCTGTCAAAAGAACAAGCCTTTGAGGAGAAGACATTATGGGACAAATTTTTATGATTGCAGTGTTGGACTTGTGACATCTCCTTGATAAGGAGTATCAATCTGTAATGGCAACATAATAGGAAGTCCACTTTCCCAATGTAATCTGTTGAAAACGTCAGTAGAATTCAACAAAAGAAAATATCCCCACACCATGCGAAGAGTTGCACGTCTTTCTATGGCCCAGTCCTGTGCTAGCTGAATAATTTTTGTTCCTTTTTTGCTGATTCCTTTTGACTCGTTTGATGGGTTATGCTGGGAAACGGACTGCTTGTGGTACAGATGATACTGGTATGTAATTAGCAATAATTGTTGGAATCATTGTACTCTACCAAAATGGGAAAGGACCACCCTGATTAGGTAACTACTGTAACACCCTGGACACGTCAGACTCTTTTTGTTTCCTATTCACCCTAATTATCAAATGTGTGGTGCTTTCAGTTGATACCAAGCCATCACCAAAAACCTTGGGTTGAATTGTAAGGCTGCAGTGACTTGTTTTCCTACAATTTAACCATCTTTCCTCTCTTCCTCTTTCATCAGGTGGCTTTTCTGTATTTCATTGGAAATGCTTGGGTCTCAATTTCAAAGGGCTTGGACTCTTGAAGATAAGGTCAGTTGTTTGACACAGTACACGAAAAATCCTGTTGTAGTTTGTGATTCATACAGTGTAAACAGTAACAAAACATAGAAATGGTATCTTGATTTAGAATCAATGCCTGTCCTGTTTATGTGGGAGTAAGTCAAGTTTTGTAATGCGCTTGCAAACAGTTTCCCTGTTTCCCAGTCCCCCTGTTTATGTCCTAGAAGGCCCATAAGGGCTTTGTCCTCTCACAAACGTCTCATAATTCATCCAGTAGTCCAATAACTGTTGTGATGTTGATTGTTTTCTATGTTGCTGCTTGCGTGTGTTTGTAGGTGTTGTCGGTCTTCAACCAAACTTAACTCACTCACGAGTTGACGAAAGCAATCAATGTTCAATTAACAAGTAGCCACATCTACATTGATGGAACCGTTTCGCTATGTGTTTATTTATTAATATTCATCTCGTCTTCTTTGCCATTTTGTTGTTATGTGTCTACTATGCAGCAAATAAAGTGTTGTTAGACTACTCTGATCATTTGCGGTTACTTCAGCAGATTATGTATTGCTTCCTGTGCCGTGTCACACCAAACCAAATCAAAGATGCGCTGGAACAGCTGGCAAATGATGTCTAATGGACATACAATCGAAAATAAACGGCAAAAATGATGGAGACACGAAACAGATTTATTGCCATGTTAACGTACATTTCTTTCTTTTTTCTCATAGCGCATAGTATATTTTTGTTAAGAGTTGTCTCTTAAGATTTCCCATCAGTATGGGATAGTGGCTTAATTTATACGTTCCGCTAATTGTTAACTTAAAATTTATCGCAAAAGTTGCGATAGAGTAGATTTATTCTGAAGTCTGCTTAATTTTTCCTCACATATAAACAAGTTCTGGGTTGGGTTGATATATTTATCCAAGAACTCCTCTTCTTGTTGAGGCGCGGTGTCCTCTTGGTTAGTGCGCTTGACTCTGGATCGAGTTACCCAGGTTCGAACTCAGGCCGACATTGTGTTGTATTCTTAGGCAAGATGCTTTACTCTCACAGTGCCTCTCTTTATCCAGGCATTTAATGCTGGGTTCCCCCTGCGATGTCCTAGCATCCCATCCATGGGGAAGTAGAAATACTCTTTGTCACTTCATGCTGCGGAAGCTGGAGTTAAGCGCCGATCTTAAAGGCCAATTGGCTCGTTAAGCGCTTCTTGTTGTAGTAACGTTCCTGTTGTTTCATCAAGTGTAGAAATACAAACTCGTATTACAGTGTTTCGTTTTAATCCAACTATTCAATTGAAGTTGAAATTCAGTCAGTAGCTAAGAAACTAATGATTATATACAAATAACGTGTTAATAGTAGACTATTGAATGGATAGAAACTTGCTAAGGGTGCGTTTTTCACTTCTGACCGTTGAATCGAATCCAATACGTTCAATGTTAGTGTTGGTTTGTACATTCGATAGGTGACTCAGGGTTTCACCCAACAGTTGTATATTTCGAGTTCGCCTTTGAGTTTTGTTACAGAATCGAAGCAGTGGGTTAGTTATAAATCGCACTCTCAATAAACTAATTGTTGCGTAAATTGTTATGTTGATTTGAATGTGAATGGCTAAGTTTGTGATCAATTTTTAATTTATATTTCTTGTTCTATCGAATTAAATGCTTAATTGCTATTTCTTTCTTTTGTCTCTTTAATGTGGTGATGATTTAAAAGAAAAACGTGCAACCCTTACCAATGAATTGGAAACTAACCTTTGGTCCACTACATATTCCCCGCGCAAGTTTTCCTTTGTCCTTTGACACCACTAGAGTTTCGTACCCAGACTTAAACTCAGACCGCTCGAGCGCAGCCTGTGTACCAAACAGTGGCTACCTTGTCGCCACACAGGAGAGTGTCTGCCACATAGATAACATTGAAAACAAACTGAATGTTAAAGCAGCCCGGATCAGGTGGAATTTTTTACCGGCGCCAGCGCCACCGCTACGAGACGTTGCTATCCTGGCTCTAAGAGTCACGGAATTCATTCTAAGGGAAGTTGAAGAGGAAAAAACATTGCCTATTTTGTTTTCTTTTTCTTTATCGGTTTTATCGCGTCGGTGTTTAATCATGTGTAGTTTTGTTAAAAAAAAAAAAAAAAACACGTCAGAAAGGTTATTCAGTGCATCACTCATTTATGGTTTATTCGCTCGAGGCATTTTGCGGTATATGAAAGGCATATTTAGGCCCGTCTAGAATTTATTTTGTCTGTTATCATAATCTGAGCTTAGGAATACAGTCTAGGAAAAGAGGGAAACATTTAAACTACTTTGTCCACTCCCTGCGATTAAAATGCTATTTCTAGACACCTGATCCTCTTTCCTAAGATCAGGCATCACTTAACAACAAAGAAACTAAAATTAAACAAGTCTTTGAATAACTCCAAACGACCACACTCCGCCTCTGATATTGTTTCTCTATAACGGATGACGAAAAGCTTGATGGGTTCTATTGATGGCTGTCAGGTAATGAAATACTTCATTGAAAATACAGCGGTATTTATCAAACTAATAACCTGATAGAGGGGACGGAGCCTAAACGTGAGATTTTTAATATGATATGTAAATTATCTATATCACTTATGATTAATAAGGCAAGATCTTTCGCAATCAATATTTAAGCTATTGTTTCAGGGCGCAAGACATAAAAAGGTTGACGCATTCGTATTCTAACTAGATCGAAAAATTTCGTTTCTTATATGAAATTAGTTTTCAGAGACGTTTGATGATGACGATGACTGGAAATCTGTTTGTATCTAAGATTAGGATCCAGTTTTTAAGTTCGTGTTTTCACGCCAACTTAGAATAAGCACTGGAATTGGATAAAAGAATTTAGAAAAATTTTGTTAGCATGTATCACGGCCTTAAACACGCTGAATGAATCGTGATGAATCGAAGAAACTGGAGTAAATTTTGTCAGCGTTTAATTAAACAAATAGCGCCAGAATTTTTAACATAAACTATTCGCAGTGGCTGAGCGAAACTGAGTCTTCTAAACCCAGGTGGTAATAACTGACACGCGTATACACCACGATATTGTGGCTAAATCAATATTTCTGCGAAAAAAAATTTCAGCTTCCTTCTTAAAATGAGCGACGAAATTGTCGAAAATCTAGATCTCAAGCGACACTGTACTGGTTACGATCAGGGAGACCTGTATAGGACTGCAATAGTGTCGGCGAGTAGTCATCAATCAAAGCGATGTAATGCTGTCAAAATGTTGGGAATTCTTCGTAGAACCACAGTGGTAAAAAAAAAAACGTTAAATCCAGATAAAATGGCCGACAATTTAATATTTGGAGTTAGGTTGGACATACAAAAAAAGGGTTTTGCTAAATATTGCCACATTTTTCAGTCTCTGTTTTATTCTGCTAAAGGCTGCGATGTGTCCCGTCCAATTGCTCTAGTCGCGGTGCTCAAGCGAATCGGTAGTTATATATCAACTATAAACAACATTTAATGTTTGGACTTACGGAGACAAGTACCGCAAACACTTTGTTAAAAATGACATTATTCAACAAAGAAGCACCGCAATATGAGCCAAGGTCAAAGTCAAGCTCAGAACATTTTTTTAATTTACTTTATGAAATGGAACCCTCTCTCTGAAAAGGAAAAAATGCCTTTGACAAGTTGTTTTATTTTTTATTATTATTATTTTTTCGCTTAGTCCATTAAAAAAATTCTGAATGTTCTCCCTGTTGTTTATAACTCTCTACCGAGCTAGACAATTGTTCAGGTATAAATCAATCCAAAATCAGCTAAACTCAACTCTCTTCTAATATGAATAACTGAAGGTGTTTTAGAATTTAATTGACGCGGTTTTCTCTTTTCATAACTTTTGAATCGGCTGCGGGCAGAGCATCTCGTGTGATAATTCACCGGATAATCAAACCACTTGAAAATTGCATTTCTCACTGTAAACGAAACACCTGTATCGGGGTCGAGAAAAATATTTTCATGGCACGGTTAGGAGATGGGTTTTTGCAACTTTTTTCATTATTTATTTAGTCTTCAAGTCTTTCCAAGTCAGACTTCATTCCAGTGTCATTAGCAACGGATTTATACTATTACCGAAAAAACTAGGTTAGCGAGAGACTTCGTGCTACGCTGCTTAATAAATAAACTGGAGAAAGGAAAAATTGTACTTTGAGAGGGTCACGAGAAAATTTTGTTCAAATGTGTAGTCGCTAAATACGTTCAAGGTGATCCAAGAGTAATGAACCATGACTGGAAACCCAAACACAAGAAAACGAAAACAGTTTTCTAAACTAAATCCGTAGAAGAACAAAAAGCAATTAGATATCTACAAAAAAAATTTATTTTCTATTTTACACCCATCACGTCGCCAGCGAGACGCTTGTCTTATTTGCCATAATTAGAGTTTTAAAAAAACTACACGTTGCCGTTCTAATTAAAAATAAATTAGTCTTAAAGAAAGCGACACGGGGGGTTTGAAAGGACGGTCGCGTTAGCCATTTCGTGCGCTAAGATCAAACTGAATCAAAGTGCAAGAATTCTTTCATTAGTACCTGTAAAGATTAAATTCTTACACCAGAAATGAAAATTTTGTTTAATGTCCTGAACGGGTAGTTCTATCCTTTCCTTTTCATATTCCAGGTTTTAATTAATGTTACCTAGGATATACTTTGTTAGAATCCGATGATATTAGACTTGGAGTAAATTGCAAATTATCGTGAGCGCAAACGCTTTTTTTTCTCTCTACTTGTTTTTTTCCTCCATTACTTCAACAAACAATGGAGGTTTTCTTTTTTTCCGCTGTGTTTAATCAAGGCAAGCATACGTTGTGTCTGACTGTTTTGGTGAAAGTTAGCGTTTGACGTATGTTCTAACGACTTGATTTGTCAAAGTATATCGCTGGGAACTCTCCAAGTAGAATTGTGCATAAAAGGGCGTTAAAAATACCAAACCTCACCGAAACAATATCCTATTAATGCTTATGTTATAACGTATTTCAGTGGAGAATGCATAACTAACCCAGAAAGCGAGCTCACACGATAGATGAATATAATTTTGATCAACTGAAGCCGTTAGTAAACATGTTCTTTTATATATTCATCGACCGCGACACCTGCATTGCGTTCGCGCTACACAAACACTCCAGAAGCTTTCCAACTCATTTTTGAAAGTTGTTGTTTAATTAACCTGGGCCTGTATTTTCCTTCACAAGCGCTGTTCGTAGTTTTTCTCGCCAAACACAGGCCGCCTAGATAATGAGGTAGTATATTTTGTCTTCATAATCAACCAGAGGTGAGTCGAGCAATTATGCAAATACATGTTACTGATGAGCGCGAACACAATAGTAAATAACTTATCCCGTTCGCGTAATTTGTCATTCATTTTTATCACAAAACTTTGTTTAGAAAACAACGCAGCTTAGGAAAGCTTTTGAAATGATGAGAAAGCTCATTGAAAAGTCCCGTCATTAAGGTTTTTAAACAAAGTCTGTTCAAGCTATTAAAACTCACTTTAGAAAGTACGTTTAAGATACTTGTCAGTGTGATAAAACGCAAATTTGTAAATTTATCCTCGAATTTACCCAAACGAAATCATTCGCATAGTTCACACACTGAACTTCATTAGAAATAAAAGACCTTTGATAAGAATGAAAAGTAAATTATCGCACTGCAAAATCTCGCTGAATCTAATCTGAATTTATATAGAAAGAAATAATGTGTCAGTTTAGACTGAATAACTTTTTTTATCTCCAGTTTATGACATTTCTTTCGTCTTCAATGTATTGGTCCGCATTGGTGTTTAACCGGTTCTTCGAGGACTAAATCTTTCAAGAAATATCTTGAAAGAGCATATAGAATTGATAGGGAGGGCCAGATGATCTTGATTTTCTTGAACTTAGAATTAAAAAAATCCTCAGTCTATTTAGCTTAAAGAGCTCCATCAACAAAACTTAACTAAAAACAAAAGGGGATAATTAGAATAGACTATTCGAGAAGTGTTGCCATTTTAAAGCATTCTGCCTTAGTCACATTTTGAACAGACTGAGATGGGGTATTTGTCGAAAGGGAAAATGTGTTTCTCAAAATAGAATTCCGTTTGAAACAAAAACGGCGAACTGCAGCGGTGAAAATCGGCTGGTGGGCAAGGGGACCACAAAAGATTGATGCCAAAAGCGGCGTATTTATTTAGCGAAAGGAAATACTTGTTATGCTACAGCTGAAATTACAAATAAATAACGTTTTTGTAAGTGCTTTTATTTGAATTTTTCCTGCTTTTTACATCATTTCAGTCTTGGTTGCGAGATTGTCTATAACTATGTAACTTATCAAACATTTGTGTAAGTTTGCACATATCCGAGAGGACTTCCGAACGAACCTAACACTGCGCCTCCGTTAAGTAAACGTTGTTGTAATTATTGTCTTTTTAAGGGGAACACGGTCGCATCACTATAAAGTGTTTAATTTCCTTTATTGTGAAAATTTGATCTAATGGATTATTTCGGTGAAGTATGAAAAGTTACGTGGTTATTCTATTTCAAAGTAATATGAATAGTGTCGGTTTGTTGTTTTATGAGACAACAGATAAACTTCGTTTAAGTCTGAGATGTCAGAAAACTTGTCCGTTCTCCCATTTCTATTAACAATGCACGCTATTTGTTACTGACGTATTTCTGAGCATTCTCTTTATGTCCATAGCATAAATTTAGCATTGATAAATTATTGATTCAGCGCAAAAGCAAACTATACATTGATAAGAGTCATGAATTTAGTTCACTACTATGACACCGAAAATACATAGGAACTAAAAGTCATTGACTGAGTTTCGTCCCTGTAGAAGTTTTAATGTTCCTCTTCTGTTCATGAAGTCAAAGTAAATCTTTTCTCATAGAATAACACTCATCTTTTCTTCTTATGTGTGGCACGAGGGCGTTAATGTTGTTTTAGTTTCTGGATAATACAGTTATTGAAATCACTAGTGGAAATGTACTTGCTTTAGGTGTGTTAGCACCTCAGGGCTTGTGTGTTTCAGGCGGGGCGAAGCGCAAAAGCCTTGGAAGTATTCACAGCTTCATTAATGAGGTTCCACTGACAGTCTTTCAAAAGAAAATTTACTAATAGCGCAAATAGACATAAAGTACATCTAAATAAAGTACGTTCTTATTTTATACTGGATAAAGCTTAATACCCTACCAAGGTGCAAACTTTCGTGATAAAATGTCTCGTAATTTTTTGATAATATAAAAATCTAATATACCACAAATGATCGTAAATTCATCTAGTATTCCTTGATTGTTTTTCGGTAATTTTGCAATTCTCTTTTCAACCGAAAGAGTTCGTATTTCCACTGACTTAGCTAAAAGGAAATACTCGCATCAAAATCCTACTATTTGCACTAAAGTTCTCGAACTTTTCTACTTTTCTTCATCTTGACATTTCAAGTTAATCTTTGGCTATTTCAAATGTTTGTCAAAAACAACAATCTCGCTTGACTTTACATCAGTGGACCGACCTCGCTCACTTGTTTTTTTTTTTTTTTGTCTCGCTCAGCGAGTTACCTTATGTCGTGAACTAATGGTACGAAGGTACGAATTCAAACGCAGACATTGAAGAGGCATGTGACTTCGCTTTCATTCTCAACGCTTCGAGCGCCATCTTAGGTTGTTCGGCATGGCTTGAGAAAGCAGCGCCTTGACAAGGCCATAGCGTACCGTTGTGCATCGGTAGCTGCGATGAAGACATGTAATTGGAATTTGTAGCGTTAAGAGAAGTCAAAATGCCTGGATATGTGTGGTGATGGGCGCTCACAGGAACTGCGCCCGGTAAACCAAGAAAGTAGTTAGGTGGTCCACAGGGAATACTTGGTCGGGGAGCTATGGGCAGGTGCGGTCCAAGTTTTTCGCTTTGATAGCGAACTTTTTTCGTAAAACCCTGTGACGGATTTTGTCTCTTTCGCCATTTAGCTCTTCTATTTTGGAACCAAACCTAAAAAGTGAGAAAAAACAAACTGCATCTTAACGAAATTTTCTCGGTGTTCCTTTAAATAAGAGGGAACTCCAATTTATTTGATGTTAGGCAACAAAAGACAAACGCTTAAATGGTTTCCACAAAGAAGCATTTAAAATATGTTCGAGCGACAAGACTCGTCTCTTTTATCTCCAAATGAAAAGGCAGAAGAACTGTCATACAGTCAGTTAAAGGATAGAAATGGAGTTTTGAAAACTTAGTCTGAGAAGTGCCCGCGTGAGTGAACAGGTTTATACAGGGTTGAAGACAAACATTCTCGATCAGACCGATCGAAGTCGCTATTTAATTGTGTATCTCAATATCGGAAGAGCTGTGCGTATATAATAATAGTGGAAAAGTTGCAAAATAACGGCAACAGGAAGTCTCGACAACAGCATGAAAAGACGGTTCAAATTGAGATATTGTAAAAGAATTAATGTTTTTGGTTACCACTAATTCACCACTCAGTGTTTTTTTTCGTGTGTGTCAGGAAATTTGTTTAATTTTTTTATAGAAGGATTTATAGAAGATTAAACAGCACATCGATCGATTCATTTATTTTTCGGCGAAAATTTTTCAAACATAACGGCCCAAATCAAATGCTGACTGTTAAAAGGCAAAATACCCATGAGGGATCTGACCTTGATCAAAAATACACGAACATAAATTTTACCTAGCATTGGACAATCGATGGTAACTAAGTTTTCACCCGTTTTAGTGTGCTATTTATCAGAAAATCTTTTCCAAAGGAAAACAGCTTTTCAAGACTCGAGAGAGGGAAGACTCGAATTTCCACGCAACTCAAAACATCGAGGATTGCAAGCGTGGCAGGGTATTTTGCAGTGGTGTTCCAAAAACAGTGGTGAAACAACATGCGAAGCCTTTATTCTTGGTGATGTCTTATTGGCAATATCTTCATACTTTAAAGGTGGAAAAAAGAAATTCAATTATGCACAAATTCACTAAGCTTGAAGCTATATCGTCGATCACACAATTTTCGCTAGTAATATAATCTTGCCTGGCGTCCTAATACAATTATGGGCACACTATTACACAAGGCTATCGTTAACGACCACACCCGTTTACGTTTTTATCTCATACATTAATTTTTCTTTTGGCAAAATTAAGATTTTTTTTCAGAGTACTTTCCTCACACGCAACTTGAAATCGCTATCGACGAGCTCTGTGTATTCAAAGAGGAGGCACAAGCATAGAGATGGGTGTTTGTAATAATTGTTAAAACGGTTCACCTGAATTCGCGCCTCGCTGATGTTAATCTTGGCAGCAAGCTCTTCTCGGAGGGCGATATCTGGGTAATGCTTTTTCTCGAAAACTTTTTCCAGCTCTTGTAACTGTTGTTTCGTAAATGTGGTACGATTTCTACGTTGTTTTCTTCTTACTGTGGCAGAGCTTTCACCATCAACATGTCCTTGAGGATCTGATGGTGCTTGGAGATCTGCCGATTGAGTCTGATAGCTTCTGTAAACCAAAGAGGGGACTAGAGAGGGAAGTGTTTGGAACATAGTTAACTCATATTCATCCCTGTCTTTTTTGACAGGCCTAGGTTATAGGTTTTGGACGTTCCTTTGCTAAAGTTAATGTTGTTTTCAAAATAAAGACAGATAAACTGTGCTTACACTTAGAGGAGGAAGTTGCTAGGCTCTCGATTCCTAAAACATCGCTGACTACATACTGGCTATGGGGTTTTCCCAGACCGAGAGATTGCTCCATGGCTTGGCTTCAATGACTGACCGCTATAGTTAGGGGTACGTGTGCGAAGACTGAGGTCCGTGCAATTCTGATCCTTACGACTCACTCTCTTTGAAACTTATTAGCTACACGAGCTGATTAGGGCCTTGGCGCTAATTGTTTTTAGCTGTGGAGCAGCTGCAATGATGCATGAATTCAACATCATAGCCACAGCGTTCGCGGAGAAAATTGAAAATTAATATAAGCCCTGTTTGAATGCATACAATGGTAAATTTTATTACTAATACCAAAGTTAGACCTTTAGACACCTGCCATACGCGTGTCTAAGAAATTCTCTTCGAGGTTTATTTGTACACGCCTAACATAAAGGCCATCACTATCAATACTAATGTTCTGTGAATAATAAGACAATTTTAGTAATGAAAAAACGACCGGTTATAAGATATCTTAACAGTGTTTGGAGCACTTCCTGTAAAACAGGCCGCCGTTTGGCGTTGAACAGGCATTTGTAACATTTTTGCGAGCGAGCGCGGAAACTGACAACGCTGTAAGGAATGCGAAATATACTAAGCGAGGATGTGGTTCGATGTCTCCTTCAACGAACGAGTAGGATTCCACATTTTTAATTAATCAGTATGAATGTTTTTCGGAATCGTGCGCCCAATTTGATTTGGTATTCTTAGCTATGGCTCACAGCTAAATTGGGATGGCTCGGTAAACATTATCAATAAAAACGGACTGTCATGGTTCAGAACAATTTTAGCTTCCCGCTAATGGACATAATAATTTGCAAAATTAAAAAGAGCATCATTTCATTTAATGGTCTTACTTTGTCCTCGAGATCATTAAAACCGTTAATAGATGTGAGCTGCGAAAAATGAAATTGCATGGCAGTTCATTTTCAAATATCGTTGGTCATAATGTTAAAATGTAAATAAAGATGTCAATAGAGATATTTATGTTGTGGCGCCAAAGAATTTAAGTTTGTTAAAAGATAAAAACATTGAGGTAAAAATGCCATTAAAAATTGCTAATATCATTGTAAAGAAAAAACCGACCCATTTTCAGCATAAGACATGAAAATGATGCATTAAAAATTTTACGTAGAATTGCATTTTACAACATCTCAGGTGTCCTTGTGGAAAACCTCCTTCAACGGATCCGCCAATCAGGAGAAAAGCTAAACGTGACTCGATAACAAGCGCTGTTTAAAAGACTTTTTCTTCTGCGAAGAAAGTCAGTTAACGATAATAAGCAGATGGTATTTTAGTCAGTGCGTCTTTCAGAGCGTAGTTTTTCTTTTTCAATCCTCAGGCAGTGCTTCGGAGTAGATTTTCGCGAATTTTTTTCATATCTGTTACCTTTTATTCGATCGCTATATGTTTGCTCTCAAGTTCTGCACATGCAAGGAATTGATCTAACATGATAAAGGATTAGCATTAGTCCTATAAAAAATTGATTAAGCTCGGTTTAAACCTTAGAAGTTGGAAATTAAAATGTTTACCCCCCCCCCCCCCCATAAATATCAATTTGTTAGTAAAGACATTTTTTTATATTTAGCTTAAATAGAATCACACCAGACGGGAATCGAGAGTGTTTAGTTTTAAAAAGGCCTTTAACATTTTTAGGAAGGAGATATGTTTTTTCAGGTTATGCGTAATTTTGTTTGAATCAGATGCGCATAATCATTCGTAGGGAACTTTCTCTTCCTTTCTTCATTACCACCCGGCTGAAGCAAGCCGGGTCATCGAAGAATTATTCTGAGACAATACTAAACCAATTGGAAGCCAATCAATGGAAACTTTGATAAATAATTTACAAGTTCGAATAGCTTCTGTTGTTAATGACAGTGAGTATTCAAGCTGAGCGGGCCAATAGACCATTAGGGTTTCTTGTAGGTTAACAACCTGCGCTTTGATTGGTAAAAGTTGTTAACGATGTTTATTTCATGCGAGTGCAAAGATGTTAAAATTGAACCATCTCGGTTCGAATGTTTTTGTTCACAATAATACATTTTCGACATGATATTTTAGGCTTATTAATAGTCGTAAATTGTTTGATTTATTGCTACTCGTACGCTTCCACCACTAAACTAAACAATCCGATTTTTTAGGGGCCTAATGTTAAAAATCTATTTCAAGAAACAGTATGTTTTTTTTTTCAACCGCGCAATAAAAGCAAAGATCGCAATTACTAATTTTATCCTGTTCTAGTTTGCTCACTATAAGTTTTATGTTGAAGATTAAGGCTCCATTCCCTGGTATCGAGAAGTGTTTTTCAAAGAGTTTTTTCTAATTTCGATTTATATTGCGTTACTGTTTACGCCGGGAAGTGAGTTTTGAAACATTCATCGACCGTGATATTGTTTATGCAAAAAAAATAAATCGACTTTTAATATGTTTAAATTCATATCTACCCTTGCCACTTGTTCTTTAACCACCTCAATACTCTTTTTTTAAACGGTGTTTAAGAAAAAAGTGCTCGTCGCGGAATTACATGGTTTTATTTGAAACAAAGGGATTTAATTGAGTCGAATATTTACATTACGTTACTAAATAAATGTGTTCGATTCTTGGTAAATTATGAAATGCTGGTACAAAAGAAAAACTAAAATTTATCGCTTTTGTCAAGGAGCTGTGATCATTTGGCAAACAGCGGCAAAATATTTGACTTTTTGCCTAATTATAGGAGAAACCTTGACGAGTATTTGAGATTTTACGAACACAGATTTCGCAGAGTTTTCTTAATTATCTAAGCTTTTGTTTGCTCTATGTTTTTGGGTTTTTGTTCGCGATAAACACAGCATTTTTATTAAAGTCACTGTAAGATCTCTTACACAAAAGCTTTTGTTATTTTGTTCGGCAGGGGATCCAGCAGGAGTAAATATATAACAGAATTCTTTTAGCCAGAAATGCGATAGAGTAGATTTTGTTAAAACTTAGAACTAGTTCCTGGGGAGGAACTTGCCAAGTGGGATGTCTCCGTGAAATGCTGACATCTGAATTGCTATCTTGTTTCTGCCTAACCTTTGTTTAATTACTGTGCCGATCAGGAAGATTTTTTCCCTTCTATTTTAAGTGACTATAAATTGCATAATAACTTGTAATCAGCTCGAAATTGATTTGTTAAGAATGGCCACGTCGCCTCAAGCTACGACTTGCTATTTTAAGGCACTTCACAAACTTGTAGAACACCCCCGTGCGTACGAATGGAAAGTTCAGGTGCCTAGCCGAGTATGACTATACGATAAGATCTGCGATTGCGAAATTAGCGATTTGTTCATAAAACGACACCACCTTTTGTCAACAATTGACTTGTCTTGTTATAATGTTACGTTTTGGACGTGTAGATTGCTTCACAGAGAAGGGCAACTTACAAGTAAGCAAGGTACACCCAATCAATTTGAACGCTATTTGAAGTAAAAACTTTTTTTTACCACGCTTTCATCCTTTGAAATTCTTACAAATTGAAATTTAATCGTTATAACTCTTTTGAATTAAATACTACCTCATGACTTTCTACGTTAAAAGGGAAAATACTCGGTAAATAATCTTCCAGAGTTTGACATGTGGAGGCTGATATATTTCGCGCCTTCGGAGTTTATGTCTACGGGAATCAAACGAAGAGAACGAGGCTTCAAAAGCGGGAAAAAACAATTCTGTGGAAATCTCTGTAACGATGAACACTAAATGCAGCTAATTGGAGTATGAATAATGGACACTATATATGATTATAGTATTCCTATTGAAAACTATTCAGATAAACCGCTTTGGCTGAGTTAATCATGTTGGACTGCCAGACAGTTCTATTATTATCTTTTAACAATATACAGCGTTCGTACACTGTAAGGTGAATGAAAGATTTACTTCCTTAACTTTGTCGTGATCATCAAACCCGTACTAACTAATTGCTTTAGATAACATCTTCAGAACGCGCACGTGAAAACACAAAACTGGTTATCGATAAATGTCAACAAAGAGCCGTAAAATACATACAGTTGTAAGGTGAACACGCATCTTTTCTTTCAATTACCAACCCCATTCATCACTGTCGTAGTTTATTAAGTAGTTAACATGTAAAACAAAGCACTGCAGAAGAAAAAGAAAAGAAGCTTGCCGCAGGTAGAGTGTGCTTACCTGTGTCCCAGGATAGTTACACGGATTTGGCCGAATTTTAAATGTAACCAAAATAGAGCGGTTTTGTTTAAATGTCGACTTACTCTCCAATTTGCTTTTCAACACCTGAGTTGAAACGGGAAACGGTTTTCATGTCTAATTTTCGCACAAATGAGTGTAAATATTCAAATATTTACGGCGATATTTATGGACCTTTTGGGATAATTATCCGAGCGCAGTTTGCTTAGTATTACGTCAAACAACTTAATTTAGATTGAAAGTAATGCCACTCTTTTGGCGTGTGCCAACTGGTAGGGGGAAAGTGTGCAAATTTTGTAAGGCACCTTGCCCATCAGCTTCTCTATTTGTTAATATCATGCACCGTGACCTTTTCCCTGCGAACTTTTTAATGGTTGTTTCGCATAAAGAGTGCGAAATGCCAAAAGGTGACCTGTGTTTGATTTTTTTTTTCGGAGTATTCTGCCATAGAATTGTGGGTAAGATTTCATGATACTCCTCGGTACTGATCTCAACAACAACAGGTGTAAAAGATGAGAAACTTTGAAATAAAAGAAGGTTAATCGAGTTCTAGGCAGTTCCGGATCGATTATGAGGATCAAATCAAGTAAAATGACAAATGTCGAGAGCATTGAAAGACTGAGAGCTGTTCAAATGCTAAATGTGAAGAGACCCATGGTGATTTCTGCACTCAGTGTAACCTTGAACCATGGAGTTGGCCAGTTTAAAAGATGCGGCCATGAAGCACGTGCCACGGCTTCTGCTTTTGAAAGATAGAGTGACAATTCAACTATACGGTGTCTAATGACAAGCTTAATTGCGGGTATGAAGTTTCAAACCTGCATCCAAAGATCGATCTCTAAGACTTGTCAAAACTAATAAGATGTACCTGTGTCGACAGTCTATTAAAAGTACTATCATTTGATGCGGCTTAAGTTACAACTGGTTTTGAAACAACAAGGGAAAGTTTATCCTTCAACTCGATGATTACTGAAATGATTTTACCCCATCCAGCTAGGACAGTGATTTTCCAGCAATACGAGCTCATGTGTATAAAGTTCGTAAAGTGCATTTTACAGGCTATGGTCGAAGTCTTATGAGAAAATGTCTGCACCATTCTCTGAAAGCTGCATCAACTGTTAGAAGATATACTGTTAACCGAGCCCGGTTCACGAAAGCAAATGAAGAAAGAAAAAAATCTCACAAGAGTCACCAAAAATGCCCTTTAACTCTTGTAATCTGTTTATTAAAAAAAGACAAAGACGACCTATATTCGTGAGCATGATTTTTCCTCAAGCGAAGAATATACCAAAACTTGTAGGGAAGTTGTTGAAAACCGATATTTTTCAAAACGAATGGGATGCAGAAAAGCATTGCTTCATATCTTGATCGGCAAACTTCCTTCATCTAAGAGAACTTTTAACTCCGTTTCCTCAGGAAAAAACCAATGAAAATAATTAACAGTGATTTATTCATCTATAATAAGAATAAGACAAGTTCTTTTTTCTCCTTGCCGCCCATTTTGCCGAATCAGGGACAATACCGCCTACAATGATATAAAAGACCTTGAAGAGCGCGAGGTCGTTGGTTTACCAAAGAAGAATTCTGGAGAGAAGTGTAAGGCTCTCTGGGAGGCAACCATTTCGGTCAGAAATAACTTCCGAGGTTCCCTTTACTCAATATTCGGCGATTTGGATGGATGAAACATCTCTCTTTTCTAACCTTTCTCTGACCTACCGGGACCGCAAAGGGCGGTTAACTATAAATTCTAAGCAGAAACGAAAAAACAATTGAATTCACGTGATAAACTCTCTACTGTCCCAAACTGAATTTTGACTATGTTGCAGCAAATAATTTAATGTTTTTAATGGGGAATTCACCTTTAGCTACCGAGTAATCCTGCTCTATACAAGACAATTTCATTTTCCTGAAATTAATCACCCTAAAACGTACTTTAGGTATAAAGAACAAAGGTTGGCTGAGACTTTCAGCAGGTGCAATTGTTAAAGAAAAGCCTCACACACCAATTTCAATAAAACTAAATTAAAAATTTCTCCCATTATCCTCTTGCATGGCGAAATACTAAAATCACCGAATGTTTTAATTCCAAGGTGATAAAATTCATTTAAAAGGATCAAAGTAAATGAGGAAAGTACTACTGAACAGATCTAATCTTCAAATGAGATCCTTGGTAAGGGATTTCATACAGTACAAAGCTTTTTAACTGGGCGGTGAATTCTTACTAAGGCACTACTTACTCAATAGCATTCATTTGAATGGTCACACAAACGAACACTTGGTTTTTTTTTTTGGCACAAAACTTCAAAGTTCGAGCCACCGCTTGTTCAAGAAAACAAATAGTGCTCTACATGACCATGGTTTCCTATCACGTTTTAATGTCACATCAATGATCGCACGCTAAGTTTGTGTCCAGTGTCGGGGGACCCTAATCCATGTCATGAAGGGCCTATTAAACGGCACCGCATGATATGCAACTGCACAGCTCAATAGTTTTGATATAAAAGGTCACGCACTACGATATCGATTAAAAGTACAAATCGGAACCGGTTGCAACAGCTTAACAAACAAATCAACATTGGGAAGCAAATCAATAGGTTTTAGTGGATTATCAGTCACCACACAGTGGGGTTTTCAACTACCGGCTTAAAATAGCGCTGAATTTTCATAGGAGAGTGGAATGAAAGGGCAAAGTTGAAAGACCTGGAGTGCTGTATAATGCATCATTTCAATTCAAACTAAAGCCAGTAGTCACTAACAATGCTCTTTGATTTACTTTCTGCTTCTTTCCAACAACTTTTGATATTTACAAGTAGGTTCACACAAATTGTGTACAACATTTTATGTTCCCGGCATCAACTGATTTCATTACATTTCCAAGTCGAGTTCCAGACAAGCTGAAACTTTAGCATTGAACTAAGATTCGTTTATCTAAAAGGGAAAAAATTCAAACAAAAACTTGAAATGAACCCTTTATCATGTTTGGGAAATTTGCACTGAGTTCAACTCTAGGCTTCAGTTTAATATTTTCTAAGATCGATAAGCAGTGATTCTTTTACGGCATAACTGTGCAAATATGGATTAACAGCAGTGTGTGGCACCTAACTGAACCAAAAAATTACGTTAGTCATGTATATATCGAAACGTTCTCGAACTGTAGAAATTAAAACTCACAGTTCAAGGTCCAATTCGGGTGAATTATTTACAATATAAAAGACACTTTCATATCTTCTTATCAATTTTTTTTTAAGTAAAAAAAAAAGTGTAAGATAAAGGATTGTTCATGTAAACTTTACCACGTCAACGAAAACACCTTATTGGCCATAAAAAGATTAAACACCAAGTTTTGAAATACAAAATCAAAACAGAGTCCAGAGTATACAAAATTACAATGTAGAAGGGCTGTTTGATTGAAAGATCAACCACCATAATCTCATAGCGACCTGACAGAAACAAATGAAATGGCATCCCATCAACCATAAACTATCATCAGCAGATTTCGGAACGAGTATAAAATTCCCTTCTCTACACCCCAGAGGTCTCTGCACTAGTGGGATGTTCCGCGTTTTCCGAAAGCCACTGTAGCAAAGTCCTTAATTTATTTGTCCGATTAGTGGGATCAGGACCCAGTCCTAACACATTTCCAACGTTGACTTTCTCTTGGAAATAATTTATGAGTTTAGGATCGAACAGAAAGTCATCTTTGCGTAGGTGAGTAATTGCTTCTACACGGAACTCCTCAAGCTGTTGGGTCAGAATGCGCCCAGAGTCCAAATGTGCCGAAACTGTCTCTAACCCAAGGTCTACCTCAGCGTGTGCCCAGTCACTGAGAATTTCTTCCGGGGTCATTTCCAGGTACCGGACCAAGGGTATGATATAAGGAAGGCTCACTCCGGGAAAAGGGCTTGGAGCCCCCGAGCTCAAGAGCCCTGCCAATGGCTTGAGAGTGCTATGGTAGAGAATCGCAGTTGAGCTGCACTGGTGATGGAGGCATGACCACGCGTGGTGAAGTCGCGTTACCTACAGAGAAACCACGATTAAGGGATTTACAGATTCAAGAAAGCACACAGGTGCATTAGCACTCTTACGCACGCATCCATCAATTTAAGTGCTCAAAACCGCAGCGGCAAACTGACCATGCAACTTTATCATTTAAGCATGCAAGAAGGGAAAGAGAGAAAGCCGAATCAAATAATTTTTACCAAAGATGTAAATTAAGCCACTTTTTCTTTCATTTGAGGTAATTCGACAGGAATCTAGCAAGAAACGAAAATCTGTAGCAATACAAGACGACAATGAATCTTAAAAAAAAAAAAAAAATCAAAGGTCCTTTCTTTCAGTCTGCTTTTTTCTTATGTTTGAACACTCTTTGAACACACACTAAATGCGATGAAAGCTGTTGTGAATTTTTTCCAACCAATGTCGACTTTTGCTGTATTGTTACTGTCGCTCACGCTCCAATCTGTAGACAAAAAGGTGAATCAGGTCAAAAAAGTACCTGAGGTAAAGAGAGTCCTTCCATGACAGCCATAAATGACACCAGATTACCAAGTTTATCGCTCAGTACATCAGCCAATTCAATCAGCTTTTTGAGTACTTTGCCTCTAGTGCCCAGGTCACCCGCTGCCACGACCAATGTCGCTACCCAGTGTCTCACATTAGAAAATCTAAAAGAAACAGGAAAGGCGAGATGATTAACCAATGGTCTATGGTTAAAAAGGAAACACTTCGTCGGACTTAAGTGTTCTTTCCTCCTTGAAAAGTTACGAAAATATGACAACCAAGGCGGTGAGGGTTTCTTTCTTTTGCCAAATAGGTTTAATTTTATGCCTCTTGATAAATGGAGTTACATCGCTCAAAACATGCAAAGACGAAGGATAAACAAATTGGCGAGAAGAGAAGAGTAAGTCGACATGTTAACTAGTAAAGCTGTTTCGGTCCTTCTGTTGTTGCTCCTAATGCGACATAGAAATATATAGAGATGCAAAAGATAGAGATCCAAGCTTGGTAGACTTGTGGGATGTGGTTTTGATGACTACATAACGATATGAGCAACGGTACGTGAGAGTCAGAGAGTGTCCGTTCAGCGACAAAGGTGTTCCCTTGGTTAATTCGCGACAAGGGCTTTCCCTTACTCAATGCACATCACGTTTCCGTTCCCAGAGAGGAAGACATTCTTTCGATAGACTAGGAGAACTTAAGCAAGACTGATTTAAAAAATTCTGATTTTTTAATCTAACAGATGCTAACCTTGAAAGTAACTGTGCCCTTTGGTCTCTTCCTTGAGGAAGCGTAAGAATCTCCAGACCTTTCGCTCCTCCTGTACCATCCTCAATGCTCCAAGACTGACGTTGCGGCTCCTCGCCCCATAGTTGTATCAGATCCACACGAGTCATGTGCCTTGCAAGGGCAAAGCAGTCAATCTCTAGGAATGGTGAAAGCAAGTTCTCTCCAATCTTTTTCATCACGTTTAAAAAGATTCCCTTTTTGTCCACAGAACCTGATCGCTTAGGTCTGCTGTCTTCAACATTTGGACTCGTGTGGTTCTCTTTCTCGCAATCGGTTGCCTTTGAAGGTGTCAGTACTTGTTCTGTAGCGCCAGATTCAGTTGGTACGTCATATATGTCTAGATTTTCAGGCAAACCCAGGTCAGATTTTGATGACATAGGACTTTCTGTTTGCCTTGATGGAGGTGTAGAGTAGTAGGATTTAGGCTCTAAGTTAACTCCACCTGAAGATGAATTCTTCGATGTGGCTTTCCTCAAGAAAAACTCAGCCCCTGAATGCCTTTTCTCTGGAAGAGTTTCAAAGGAAGGACCCCTGGGGGCGGATGCGCCAGAATCATAGGTCCGCAATGCTGGCGCACTGCATCTTGACACGAGTTTGGGAGGAATTTTCGAAGAAACAGTTGGATCTGAGTTCCTGAAAGACTCAGTCCTTTTAGGTTTGGGGGGTGGTTTGTCGTATAGGTTATCCTGACTGGCCCGTGGTGTGTCGTACAGGCAGTCAATGCTACGTCGTGGCTTATCATAAATATCTTCCTGACTTTGTTCTCTGGGAATGTTCGGCAGGCTTGCTTGGCTGCATTGCTTGGGTGGTTTGTCGTAGTATTCTTTGGCGCTTTCTATGGGGGACGGTTTATCATAAAAATCTTGGTCTTCGTTCCCATTGGCAGGTTTGTCGTAGTAGCCATCATCTTTTTCCTTCTCATTTTTTTCATCATAATGTTCTGCTTTCCCCGAGGCATCAACTGACGTTGATGACTTTTCATTTTCCCCAGGTTTATCATAGTAATTTTCCAAACTTTCCTTTTTATCTGGATCCTCATAAAATGGTTCCGACGTTTGTAAAGTTTCCTTCGGATCATCTTCTTTCTTCTCTCCTGACGGTGTCTCATAAAATGGAAAATCGTCCTCTTTCTCGGCCTTAACGAGGAAAGCCTCGGGAATTTTCTCCCGTTGTTTCGGCTGAACTGTCCATGATAATTTATCCGGGGAGGAAGGAACATTTCTTTTCACCCGAGAATCCATCGTAAACTGTCGCATTTTGTCGCCATTTTGATAAACCTCAAGATGTAATCCGGGATCACTGTTCTTGCGAGCTGGTTTTTCGATTCGTCTCTGTCGCAAGGGACCAGTCCCAGGCGGGTTAGGCGGACAGGCATTAGCAGGAACAGTGTTTGTTACATACCTGTTGTGGTGATTGGAGTTAAAACTTTTTAAATCGTCCGACGACAAAAGTGTTGCATCGCGGCTGACAGCATGCGTGATTATTGCTGAAGTGTTCGGGGTTAACGGTTTCTTTTCCGTTACATAATAGTTGATTAACTCGCATATGGAATCGAAACTGCTCTCAGATTCTTCTGTCCTATACTTAATCCTTGTTCCTTTAGACGAGTTTACTTTCACAAGTGGTATGTGAACCGCTGACCGTTTGTGGCGCACCACGATAAAACAGCTGCCCGGTTTTGCTGGGTCTTCGCGCACCAAGAAGTTTCCGTCACGCCGTAAGTAACGCTCTGCAAAATCTGCTGTGATCTTTCCATGAAACCAGGTTTGCCTTTCTAAGGGCACATTGAAAGAATCAGAAGTTCCTTTACTTCGCTTTTTTTTCCTTTTCAAGAGGTCTGCTAATCTGCAAAACGAAAGACCAAACTCATTACATTCCTATACATCTCGGAGTTGAAAAAGTGCAGTGCAGTTAAATTGTCACGCAAGGCTGACAAAGGCGTGACAAGTGAAGAAATGAAAGCAAACTTTATATCAAGAAATTATTGATGGTGTGGCTTTTAGTCCCCAAAATAAATAAGATTTGTGTTAAACGAGATTAAAAAGTCACGGAAATTTAAAAAGCTATGACCTCTACCTTAAAACTTCAGAGACGTAGGCGACAAATTTTTTTCAAGGTAATCTGTTTATTTTAGAAGGAAGGAACGAGGAACGTTGTAGAAAGGAAATAAAATAAATATTTCGAACCAAACGCTGTTTTCAAATAAGACCCAGACGTTTATCAAACTCACACTGCTTATCTGCAAACTATCGTACAATACAATATAATAAAATACAATGTTCTTTATTTCGAGAGGGTAGAAAGATGACTAACCCAGTAAAGAGTTTTCTAACACATGGCCCTCTAATAAACTCACCCAACCCGCCCCAGAGGAGGACATCCATCACACAGTAATCTCGTGTGTGGGAAATTAACGCCTCCTACCCCAACCCTGCAGGAGACGGGACCTCCATTCATTCGTCCCTATGCGAGAAGACTAGAATATCGAACCATTTCTTGATGTTATAGAAAGGTAGCAAATTCTTCTCAATTATTTTAAGACCCTGTTTCTCCGTTTGTTTAGTATCCATTACAAAATTCAGTAACTGATTTGCCGCTAACCTAATATACACAAAACCTCTTAGTGTTTCAGTTGTGTCTGTAAAATGAGTAGAAAACAATGCAACTGAACAGCGTGCATCTTTATTAAACAAAGAAAAAAAAATTGATGCAGAACACGCAAATTTAAGAGATACGACAACATGGAACGTATTTACAGATCACACAACAACAATAGTGATAACCTAACTAACCTTCTGAAGGGAAGTGGCGACCTTGTTTTGGGCTCTTGTACAATCTTTTTCTCGATCTTAACTCTGGAAGGCATTGGCAGAGTCTTGCTCCGACTTCGGAAGGCTGTCTGTGACGACGATGACATAGCTAACTTCTTGGTTTCCTTCGCTATTCTTAACCAAGGATCAGGAATCTGAGAGAAAATTTCAAGCGAGGAAAAATTTAACTAAACATTCACAGATAATTTTTGTTGTAAATACGTGCTGTGAGCGCCTAAGTTAGTTAAACAGGCGCCATTGTAATCGTACCGATTAGCTGCCATAATACGGTCGAAAGAGGTCGATTGATGCCGCTTTCAAAGAAACAGTAAAATATGGCGCAAAACAGACCAAACAACAGCGTCTTCCTCAGGCATCGACTCTCCCATTTGCTCTTTGTCTTTACTCCTGATTTGTTTTAAATCTGACCTAAAGTGATCGATAATTGCTATGGTTACTAGAGGAGCTCTTGAACATCGCGTGTGTGCACATTGAACAGAACACTAGTACCTTCTGCTTCGCATCAGAAAGGATTATTAAGCCAATTATACTCAAAATTTATAACCAAATGACTCGATAGAGTAATCAATACATTGCCGGGAAAAAAAAGGCATACGAGTATTAAATTCTTTGCTTTCTCTTCTGGCAGGATTACTTCTGTCTTCACTTCACACACACTTTTCCCCCTCTATCAATTAAACTAGTTTTCAAATTGCTGTCAGAACATTTCGAGATCGGATCTGAAAGGTGAAAGTTTAAGCAATTCAACTTCTGTATATCTGCTACCAATTCTTTTCCCTCCTAAGGAGACAGCTTTGTTCTAAACGGAAGTTTCTAATCCTCGCCATTGTCATTTGTAGCTCTTTGGCAAAAGAAAAAAAAATAGCATCCTATTCAAAAAATTAAGTTAACGTTATCGATATTCAAACTAGACAAGAAAAATCCCTGTGAGTAAGGCGATTTTACTGATACATGAATATTAAATTATGAAAAGCTCCGCCTGCAGACGATCAAAGACGACGCTACGTACCTCAGTACAGCCAGCACTCGCTGAGGCCGGTCCCTTCAACAAGGACGAAACACTTAGCACGTGCCAGGCGAATATAGTAGAACATGAATCATACTAGAAAATATATCGAATACTTGTCCGCGGTTGACCGATAATTACTTACCTGACGTAGATACTCGCGGTAAATATTCTGGCTGATTCCTTTGGTTTTCCGTTTTACAAACAATTTAAAAGCGCTGGTCGGAACCTTCTCAAGAAGTGAAACCTTCGACGTACTAACTTACACTGCAATGGCTTTCGCGGAAAGTGGCATAACCGAGAGCGAAGTAAAACGATGTAAATGGTGTTAAAGAAGCTGATGACCAGAAAATAATTAATCACCTTCGCAATGTATGAACATAAAGGGCATTTCACACCCTTCCGAATCATCTACAAAAGTCATGGATCGCTAATCCAACACGGAATGAACGTGACACAGTTATTCTTTTCTTAACAATGATTTAGTGGTCATTATACTCTCAGCAGGTAAAGTAGCGACTCACATTTTCTGAAGTCCAATACCAACCAAAGTAAGATTATTTTACGATAAAAAAATGTTGACGTTTTTCTAATAATTTGGGTATCTCCTCTTCAATTACCAGTGTTCTCGCACAAGTTTGTTAATGAGTCAGCAATGAGGGTTCCCACTCGGAAGTATCGAAATCCACCGAAATTTGAAGAACTTGCCCCGAGGATAAATCAGAAAACGTGTACAAACATCTGCGTCTAGACAATCTCTACAAGCAAATCAATATGAATGCCACGATTTTTTATCATACACTTTATCCCACCGGAAGTGACGTTTTCGAGTTGATTTTCGAGTTAAAATACATGGTTTATTGGAAATGTATTCCAAGAAAGCCGAGAGTCTAAGATCTCTCAACTAAACGATTGCAATTGAAAAAAGCTACAGATTTTGCCCTGCCCTTAGATCGTATTACCAGCCATTAGCTCTTAACATGCGGAGAATTTTACTCTCATCAAGGCCAGTCAATCAGCTGGAATCGAGTGCTAAGCCGCAGACATCAGCAAAAAAGTTGCCAGTTTACTGGGCAATGTTTCTTTTTTACACTCGGTAACCCCTATTCAATGGTGTGTCACAAGCGGAATCTGCGGCGCTATTTATAAAAGAGTTCGACTGGAGGAGGGACAATTATTGATGTTCAGTGCGCAATTTGCATCTAAATTCAGCTAATGAAGTACTCCAACGTCTATTCAACATTATTTATAACCTACACATAATTGTCTTAGCACCATTAGCTTTCCTGTCATAAAGCCAAAATCAGGTTTCTAAAATTTCTTCAGATATACAATTATAAGTTGTTTAACCACTAAATTATGTACATTGGTTGATACCTCGAACACAATGAACGCATACAGAATACGAAATGAAATCAATTTAAACAAAGACTATGGAAGCTAAGTACACAAGCGACCGGCAGAGTAAACGAAATAAAGACGATTGTGTACTCATAGCCGCGTCTTCTACGAGGAGTGAAGAAGTAAATGAAACAGTGAATAAGAAGATGTCTTCTCTAATTTGATACAAGATTTGGCACATTCAAATTTTTCATCAGAAAAACAAGGCTTTTCAAGTATTGGCAATCACCCTCTGATGCATATAAGTCACACAGGAGATAGCAAATCGATCAAGCTATATCGCTGAGTTCTACATTAAACTTCCACATGTGCTCACGAACATTAAGATTCTAGCGTGTTCGAATTGTTGACAGATGATAATGTACATTTAGAAAAGATTAAAGCAGGTATGAAAAGCTTGTAGATGAACTCGAGGAACGATCGAAAACACTTCATTCTCGAAGTATGGTGTTGCATTTAGAACAACAATTCCGCTACTGTGTCACGAATTATTAACCTTGTAATAGGTCACAAAAGAGCAGAAAATCTGAGTACGAGGCCCCGAAGTTTTCTCATCTTGAATGATCAAAAGCTCAAGAGCAATTCTTACCTGAAATATTCGACATAATCTTTCTCTGCTCTTTGTAATAAGCAGGCTTCATTGAAACGCACGATTGATCACATAACAGGGGTTTACGTAGTTAATAATAGAACAATGGCGATTGGCTCAACACAACACGACTTTGTCACTCATTTGTGATTGGTGAAATACAATACGGCTTTGTCAATGCCAATGTCTGCCCACTTGAATACGACGTGTCGAAAATTCTAGAGATGTCATCATTCGTAAGGATTGCCACATACGGAAATTTTGTCGACATTGTTCGGGTTTTTGCGTATGGAAACGAACGCATTTCGATTTTCATCGACGCAAGCTGCAAACAACATCACAACGGTTACTGTTTGTCGGTTTGCCCTAAGGGCGTCATTTTCAAAAATTTCGGACCTTTTCAGGTCCCAAAGTTCACTTAATTAGGTAATTTGTGTGATCATCTCTTAACAAATCCCTTTTGAATAGCTTCAGAAGCCGAAGCACATGATAGGGAGACCTAAAAATCAACAATATTCCTTGTCGGTTAGGTGCTAAAGTCACTTTGGGCAGGGGCCACAGAGAGTAAATTGTCAACCACAGGGGGTCTAACAATCAAAGAAAAGCCCCAAGTGATAAAAAAGGTTACTATTATTGCGGTTTATGCGCTGTTGAGTTTAAGTTTCAAGGAGAAAGACTTGTAAGCTTTCCCAAGGAATTACACTGACACTAATGCAGAGCGGCGCCTTATTTTTCAATGCTAATCGTTTTCGGGTGTGGAAGCGTGTAACTGCTTTCCCAGTGAGTTATTACTTGTTGTAAATCCTAGACAAAATTCCGAGGTGGTGAAAAATGGCTTCAAAGGATTAGCATAGCCGTGCTGGTGTAAACGACGTCGAGCATGGAAATGTAGTCTTTTCGGGAACACTGTAACAATCTGGAACACCCACTAAAATAAATTTGGAACGCTTTTCAATAATACTCCGGCGGAACACCCCTGGAATTTTTTTCTATAATACACAAAACAATTAAAACCAACTAAAAAAAATTGAACCAGGGAACATAGCAAAATCTAAACAAAAAACGGGTGCGGTTTGCCGGACGGAATTAAAAAGGGTCTCCAATGGTGTTGACGTGAATCCGTTGACCAGAAATGAATGAAAGAAAGAAAAACGAAAAACTTGGTAACCATCAAATAAATAAAGAAAACGAAACAGCGACAAAAGACTAAGAAAACTAATCACTTCTGGTGCTTGGGGTGGGTCTGAATCGCTAGTTTCCTTTTCCTATTACAAAGAACTCAGTTCTTCTTTCCGTACACTGATTCAATGAAACAAATGGAGTTTACAAAACTGCTATCGAAAAATCAGAACTTTTCGAAGGAAATTTCGCGAAGAAGTTCATGTGCTGATTTAAGTTGATCAAGATATTTGTTTCTGAAATGGCTGAACTCCTGCGCCCGACGTCTTTGGTAAATTCATTAATTTTCCGGACTTAACTTTATCAATGCCAGTTTTGCAAGAGAAGCGGGGAAATAGAGAAAGATAACAACAGCAGACAAGTTTGAAATCACTGTTTATTCAGTACAGCACCAGCCATAATGGTTGGGATTTTTTCTGCCACTTATTCTTCTTATTCAGTTTGCACTTGAAAATGCAGCCATTATGAAAACTGTCTAGAGCTGTGTTATGGTTATTTCTGCTGTTTCGTTTTGAAAATCATTTTTGGTTTCCTATTACTATTTAAATTGGAATATAATGTTTTTACGTGTCGGTGCTATCGGAATAAGTCCTTTCGAAGATAAGTGAAAGCATTTGAGCCCCTTATGGCCCTGTGAGGGTTATCGAAATTATATTTGATAAAAATACGAATTCGCATGAAATACTCTATCAAACGGTTTCATTCCATAAATTTTAATTTGTAGAGGCAAAGATAATCATTATGTGAACAGGTACCGGGGTAAGCCCGTAATTGGTCGCTGTTAACTTAACTTGAGCATGCACCGCTTTCAGCCGGTTTCAAAGTACTGTTTGGTGTCACTGCCATAGGTGCATCTCTTCGACCCTCCGAGTTTCTCTGGCTCTATAACCGGCCTAATTATTAAAAGGAAATTTATTCACCATACGTAAGGTGTTACCTACCCATTTTGTTGTTAGTACGCCGTAGCATTTGAATATCACTCCGGTTTTCGCCAATGCGAATGACCCCGCAGACTTTGACTGGCTTCTATCCAAAGACGTCAGGAGCCCATGGGCTCCTAAAGACATCTATTTTTCCTCTACGCGCGTTCCGAAAAAGTGTGTTTACCAAATTGCCCGGCCACACTAGGCTCTCCCGTTAGGTGTCAACCCAGTTTAACAAGCCATGGAAGATAGCGAAGGAAAAAGAAGGGGGCCCTGAGCAAAAGAAACTCTGGAAATTCCTTTCACTGTATCATAGACATATTTCATTCCAAGTAACAGGCCTAAAAATATACCTAAACAATGGCAGCAGGGCTCTGACAGCCGCAAAAGTAGTTTTGGCTCAAGTTTAGACGTCTGGTGAAAAAAAATCTACTCCCTTTTCATTGTACATTTCGGGAGAAACTTGAGGTAAATTTTAGTAATTTTTATTCTGTCCACACCGTTCGCTACTAACGTCATAGATATGGAAGTAGGTTGGGCTGTGGGCCTCGCAAATTAATTCAGCCGGAAAAAATTCACCTTTGACGTAAAAGGAAGCTGAAATTCCACTTTATTGCCTGCGCCTACGGTACCAAGGTTATTAAATTCTGATAATATTCAACGCTCGAAGATGACACGTAGTTCTGTTTGTGCAATGAATGAATCTACTGATCTGTAAGAAAGAAGAGGTCGAGAACGGGCCAGGCGGCCCAGCCATCCCATTCCTAGTGCACGAGAAAGAAACTGGCTTCTGCATTTTATAATAATAATAATAATAATATTAATAATAATAATCGACTTTATTCAAAGAGGGTATACACATAACAGCTTCCGCTGATAAACCAGTGGCCCTCAAAACTAAAGTTAGTAAGTAGTACATTCCAAGCCAGAGAGATTAAAAATAGAACTAACTAGTCGAACAATGTAACTATTCAAAGATTATAAATATAATAAAACTAGATTATAATACAGCTTCAAAAGAATCAATGTCTCTATAAGAATTTATAAAATAATTCATCAAATCATTCTAAAAGAGGAGATGCTACGTTGTTTCCTAAGCTCATTTGGAAGACTATTCCACAACTTAATACTACTAATACATATGGTGAACGATCCTCGCAGTAGATAGCGCTATTTAAGCAATAGCGAAAATCAGACCTGAAAAAAATCAGGCCTGTACGAGATCTACTGCGATATATGAACTTCATATATATATGAAATATATGAACTTCATATATTTCATTGTATCTGATTTATCACTTTCACGGGTCTATTACGAATCAACTTAACGGCCTGCTCCCAGTTGGCTTGTTAGCTCAATTGGTAGAGTGCTGCACTAGTATCGCAGAGGTCAGTGGTTCGAATCCCGTGCAGGCCTGATTTTTTTCAGGTCTGATTTTCGCTATTGCTTAAATAGCGCTATCTACTGCGAGGATCGTTCACCATATGTATCTAATACCGCAGTTCAAAATATATGAACTTCATATATTTCATTGTATTTGATTTATCACTTTCACGGGTTTACTACGAATCAACTTAACGGCCTGCTCCCAGTTGGCTTGTTAGCTCAATTGGTATAGCGCTGCACTAGTATCGCAGAGGTCAGTGGTTCGAATCCCGTACAGGCCTGATTTTTTTCAGGTTTGATTTTCTCTATTGCTTAAATAGCGCTATCTACTGCGAGGATCGTTCACCATATGTATCTAATACCGCAGTTCAAAATATATGAACTTCATATATTTCATTGTATCTGATTAATACTACTAACTTGGAAAGACCTTCCTGCCTCAGTAGTATTTCGATACTTGGGACAGATTAGGTTATACTGGCCATGCCTGGTCTCTCTACCATGCAGGGAGTGATTTGTAGTTAAAGTACTTTCAATATACGTAGGGGATTCCCCATGCAGTGCCTTATAGATTAACACGCACTTTCTTATCTTGACTTCATCATAGAATGGGATCCAATTTAGTTTCTTAAAATTTTCTACAGTTCTTGATCTGATACCTGTACCTAATATTACACGCGCTGCACGTTTCTGCAATCGAAACACTATCATGAGATCTTCCTTAGAACAATAGGTCCAAACTATACTACCATACATCATGACCGGCTTAATAAGGGCATTATAGAAGAGTAATCTTTCCTCAAAAAAACTCGATTAGAAGTTTTTCCCCTTTCAACAGTTCAGTTGGTACCCTCGTAGAATCTGGGGGAGAACTGGGAGGCGAAATTGCAGACCGCAACAAAAAATTGCCTCAGTGCAAGTTCTATCCTGGCTAAGTTAGATCCACGAGCTTCGATACGACCGACCCGGAACTTTGCACAGAAGGGACATAGGCTTTACACAGTCACGAGTGGAGACGAAATACATTAAGAAACATGATCAACATTCAGGGTTAATTTTATTTACTTCTAATATGAGCTTATCGAATTCTAACAGTTGCGCCTATACTGAATTACGATATTTTGACTCACAGTCGAAAAAAGCGGCCGCTCTTGATCATTTACTAGAACTATTTCTCATTTTATTAACAAATCAATTTGGTGTAACCCATAGAGTATTCCACCGCTAAAAAAAAAAATAAACAAATAACCATCTAACCAACACAAATATCAAACTAAGAAATAGTACGTCGTGGTACTTTTATATCGGCGATACATAATTTGTTGTACATTCGATGAAAAAAGAAAAAAAATTGAATTCTTATATTTTTTAAGTATCCATTTGTTAAGTGAGAGCAGAAGTCAATATTAGTAAGACAACACTGACAACATGCATATTTCTTAAAAAAAACTTAACAAAAACAAAAGATGGCCATAATATGAAATTTCTATATATCATTTCGAGAACCCTTGTATTGTAAGAAATATTACACACAATGCTATACTACATTACTACGCCCAATAAATTTGTCAAATGATCTAAAATTAACGCGACACAAAAATAAAATATTCTCGTCGTGTGGAGCCTCCAATAACCTCTTATTTCGCATTGCTAAGCAACGTCAAGCGAACCCTAAGCTTCCTCCATGCTACTCTTCCGCTAACAGAAATGCATTAATTTTTTTTGGTTTTGTTGTATCCTTCGCGTAAAATTTGCATCAGTAAATCCAACATCAGACTATAACGATTTAGTTAACCCTCAACAAATATCTTCATTAGATTTCAATTCAATGAATAATTTTACCAACTTTCCAGGGAAACATTGGAGTAAAAACTTTTCTAAGGAAAAATTCAAGTAAAAATATCGAATATAAACAACTGTTCAGTTAAGCGCCTTGCGATTGATTGTATTTGATTGGTTGTTTCTGGTACAGGGAAAGTTTTTGGCCAAACCACACGAGCAGAAAACCAACAAACTTCAGCAGCTGGATAATCAAAACAAGAGAGCACAAAGTCGTGTCGCTTGCTCTCAGCGTTGAATTTAATAAAAAAACACTCGAGGGCAAAAATTAGAGAAGGTGGGGGGAGGGGTGAAAGACTATACCCCTCACCCACCCCTGGCTTTCTCCTCACATTCCTAGACCTGTTTAACGGCCGAAAGCGGTGAAAATAATCACGCACTCTCTTACTGCCAACGGACTTTTCCTAAACTTCAACCATTCAAAATTATTTTAATTGGATTGCACTCTGTAATAAGTGATCCATGTTTCTCCTACAAATATTCAATATAAGTCGATGGAACGTATCCTTCTTCATCATCTTTTAACACTTTCGTCCAGCCACTGTTATCCGTGTCTTGTTCCAAAACAACCAGCTCATCTCCTTCAACAACAGTGAGTTCGCCATCATTTGTTGCTAAAAAAAAAGAATTAGAATAGATAAAGCTAAGATGCATATGTTGAGTTTTCGAAACCCATTGTTCAAAGACGTATGCCAGGGATTTCAATAACTTCTTCCATCAGTGGCTGTCGAAGGTGAAATAGGCGGCTGTGCCCGGAAAAGGAGCCTGAGCGCCGGCTAAACGGTCAGCGGTAGGTCTAAATCATCGAAACCCTTGTGCATGCGCCGCAGTAGCTTTGTTATGAGAGGTTGGTGCACGGTCAAATGGGAGTTTGATCAACAATCAGACAGTTTAGACGCCCAGTAAAACCCAGAGGAAAGAGAAAAGGCGTGTGTTACCTTGGAAATCGTAAATAACTCTACAGTGAAGCTCGTCTTCAAACTCATCATCTTCAGCCGGTTCTTCAACCGGTGGCACTAACATGGCGGGGGGAGGTGCAGGCGCAGCTTCAGGAGGGGGAGGGACATTGGGTGGTGCCCCGTCTGGTACGCTGCTGCTTGTTGCCGGCACTGGTTGGGAGCTGCTGGTTTTAGAGTAGACCTCAGGAGGCGGTGGGGCATCTCTGTTCTCCAAAGCAGCTAGGTAGCACTGTAAATTAACAAGTTTAATCAGAAGTTTGGATCACTGTCGATATTTGAACAATTGGGCACTTAGCCCTTCCCAACAACAGTCAACTGATAACAAGTTGAGGAAAATGTTGAGTTGAGGGGGGTGGGGTGTGGTGGGGTAGGTGTGCAGTTACTCAGATACTACAGAACAACCAAAGTATACTAGATTATTTCCAGATTTTCAGTATGAAAACTAACAGCCATTTAAAACTCTTGAAACCGTTTTTGAGGTATTTATGGCATTCTCCACCCTCTTAAGAATCACAGCTTACAGTTGAACAGTATAAAGGAATTCAGGGGGATCGTTTGCAGTCAAAAGCAAATGAAGGTGAAGATCCCTTCTCTACAGAGTTTAGGACTCAGTTTGTTAAGTTGTCCGAATTTATGGGGGGTCTAATTCAAAGTCTCTACAGCAGAACTCATTTCTGGCAGATATCATCACAAAGCAGTAGTCTCTAACCTGATATTTGTAGAGGTCAACATTAAGAGCGTCCAGCTCCCTAGCATTATCACTGAGGTTTTGCTCAATAGTGGCTGGGTCACCGAGTGAAGGATTTTGCCTGTATACATCAACCATTTTCTCCATACCTTCTCTAAAAAGAGACAACGGAAAAAGACTAAAATTAACAATCATCAGGTACAGACGGTCGATTCAACCCAAGCCAATGTTCTTTTAAAGGCTGAGAGTTTCTAAAGAAACTGTGGTGCTGCGTCGGTGGGGGTAACAAGGTAATTTGGTTATATCAACTAAGTTGAAATAGTAAATTGGCCACCGTAACGAAAAAAAAAGCTGACGTTTTGAGCGTTAACCCTTCGTCTTTCGCTCTGACGAAGGGCTAACGCTCGAAAAGTCAGCTTTTATATTCGTTGCGGTGGCCAATTTACAATTTCAACTTGGTTGATATAACCAAATTACAAAGTTCTTTTATCTTTTTTATTTTTTCTCGAGGAAGACACCGGACACACGCAAATACAAGCACAAACGTACACGCAAATACAAATGCGAGGATTTACAAGTGCGAACTACCCCAACGCAAATACAGATGCAAACGCAAGCGTCACAGCAAGGAATGGAAAAATTTTTATTCTGGAGCTTACATTTGCGTTTGCTTCCCATACGTTTGAACGGGGGCCACGCAAACACAAATGCAAACGTAAGTCGAGAAACACAGGTTCTATGGGGTCCATGCCTCTCGCCATTTCGAAAAAAACTTGCGGAAAGCTTGATGAAAATTCCTGTATTTTTCGACAAAAGTTTATCAGAATTCAAAGAAAATCAAAGAGTCTCCCCCTTTGAAATATGTGGCCAGAGAAGCGGGCTTAAAATATGGCATTTTATACAAAAGACTGTCAACATAAACCAAAATACATCAATGCAGTAAAAATAAAAGGGCCCTCAAACCATTCGGTGAACAGTTAAAGCGTAAATTTTCTCCTCAGAACTCACCAAACGAAACGAATGATAAAACATACAGCGGCAAACTCTGCGGCAAAAGCTTAATCGTTGTCGGCCATCTTGGACAAATACTTTCACTGCGCTTGCGTATCTCACTTTTCTTGCGTTTGCGTTAGACGTGTGAACTCACTAGCATTTGCATCGCACGTGTGAACGACGCTTTAGTCACTCAGTTAGTCTGGTACAACAGAGTACCATAACAACTAACTTCAAATGACTCTTCTTACACCCCCTGCCCGCCTCTTCAGTCCAAAACGATAGTTTATAAATCACAATATCTAGAAAAAATAACAGTATAATACATGGCAAGTTACCTAGAGTTCTTGAGTTGTGCAACTTGTGCCTCTAACTGCTCAAGCTTCTTTTTACTTTTGCGAGTTTTTTCACCTGGTGTCAGTGTTTGATCATTACCATCCAATCCATTATCAACATTCTAAAGAGAAAGAAGATCTTAATGTCAGACTTAGATAATCAGCAATTATCGGATGAGGTTGTGCATGATATCAGGATCGACTTATCAAACTGTGGTCTGAGTTATTGACTGAAGCCAAAGGCTGAGGTAATTCATTATATCATGTAAAAACCGAATTCAATAACTGTTTTATTATATATTTTTTATAAAATCTGCAACACTTCATGGAAAAGGGGCTGGGAAATCAGCCATACTTTGATAGCCCAATATCTACTGCAGAAATTGGGTTAGCATGTCAACTGCACGCATCACTATATTTTGACCATATGCTCTTGACTAATCAGAGCTTTCATAGGAAGTCTAAAGTAAAATGATAAGTAATTATTGGGTGAGGTTGAGCATGATATCATGAATTATAATTGTTATAATTATGATAAAGACGATGATGATGATGATTATCATTGATGTTGTATTGATCAATAGCTTGCTTTCATACCTTTTTCTTTTTTTTCCCACCAGTAAAGATTTTCTTTGCCTTTTTTCCCTTGTTTTCACCAGCAGGCTGTCTGGTCAGAGTATGCTTGCTGCTATATTCTTCAAACTTGATATCTTGAGGTGGCTTGTAGTCAGTTTTATTTTGATCACACAGGAGTTTGCTGTCCTGGTGTTGTAAAAAAAATCATTCACTAAACTTTATTTACATGCAGGCAGGGAAACTCCTCAAGCTGTTTCCCTTTTCTGTTTTTTTTTTTTTTTTAATTAGTTTAGTTGACTTAAGCTGTAGGGAGACACTAGGGGTGAGGTTACACCACTTTCTTGCCAGGGTAACCCTCCAAAAAAGAAAATTTTTTTTTTTGGTTTGAGCCATGTACAGGTAGCAGTTAGGGTAATCTTTTTTCAAAGTGTCCTTTTTAGATCACATTACTGAGTAGCTATGTCCTTCAAACTGAATTGCACAATGTAATATAAATTAGCAAAATACTGTCTAGATCATGTAGTAGACTCGCCTACATAGCAGATGTAATTTTGACAAGCGAGCGCTCAGTATTTTCTTAGCTAAAATTATGGCAGTCTCTTTGATTTTAATGGAAGTAAAAGGCTGGGGAGAGAAAGAAATTGGTACCAAGGGGGTGAGTGACAATGAAAGATAAGGAGGGGGTGAGGGTGAGGGAGTGACTATTATTATTTTCTTGCCCCTCCCCTCCCCCCCAAAAAACATTGCCTCTAACTCCAAATTAAACATGGCTGTTTGAATAAATGATTGCGCACTTCTAGTTGTACACCTGTTTGTATTGACTGCACTGAAATTGTCTGTTAATTCTTCAATTAAGATCTCAGAGATAATTCTCCCCTTTAGCTGCTACACATTACCTGATACCTTAGTTCCACAAATCTTGTGTTATATCAAAATAACAACTTCTACCTGATAAGTTTGAGTGTTCTCATAACCTGTTTACTAGATAATACACGGATATTATAGGAACAGGTCATATGTTAATCGCTTTTGGGAGTTTTAGGAAGAGTTGATAGCGATCAATACCTGTGGTCCATTGACTGAATTTCCATTCTCCTTCATGTTATTCAGACATGTTTGTATTATAGGCAAAGTTTTTGCCTCTACATTAGCATACTCCACTAATAATTCTCCAGTTCTCTGTATTCTGCGTTCATCCATTTTTTGTAGTTCCTGAAGATTTAGCAAAGGTATTTTGAGTAATTCAGTGATAAGAACAAATTAATTTTGTTGCTGACTTTAAGACTCCTTTTTGAAATGATACAAAAATCACACAAATGGGGTACCCTCTTCATCTTCTGGAGCAAATTTCTTTCCTGTTGTGACCTCTTCACAAAAGTCTTCTTTTACTTCTTAGTAGGGTGGGAGGGGAGGGGGATGGGGAGGGGGAGGAGGATGGGGAGGGGGAGGGGGAGGGGCACGGCCAAAGGAAGAGAGTATTCCAAAAGAACACTTGTTGATCACAAAATGTGTTTTATTATATGGTGAGGGACTAGCAATCTTGCCAGTAGAGGCTTGCTTTATACAAGAGTGCATTTAACCACCAGAAAACTAACCCAAATTGAATGGCAGACTCTGGTCTAGTAACACAACAGTGAAGCAGAGTTATTCAAGGGACTTGGGTAGGATGAAATTCAATTTATGCAAAAATATCTCAATTAATTGTTATGCAATAACCAAAAGCTATCAAGAACTTCTTGAATTCACCTTTTTTCTTACTCTTGCTTTATCTACCTACTGCACTACTAATGTGGGGGGTGGGGGTGGGGGTGTTGAAGCTTTGAATTGGACAATGCATCACAAAACATCAGTCTCATCGCCCTGTTCAAATTTAACTTTCTGACATACTTACATCAAACACTGCTGGCATTTCATTGCTGTAGTGTAAGGCTTGCTTGCTATTTGTCAGTTGAAGTTGGTTTCTGTATTCTTCTTTGGCCCTCTCACATGCCTGGCCCTTCTCAACTGATATATTTTTGTACTGAAATAGCAACGATATTACAATCAATTTGCTACAATTTGTAAGGAGAATAATTATATAATTATGCTGATGTTAAGGTGTATCAAATATTTGCTTTCCTATCTAAAAATGCATTTTCTTATACAAATGATGCTCTCCTTGTCAAGGAAAATTGTTGATACTGGTATCCAAATGCTAAACTAAGAGGGCCAGATATTAAAACAAGGTCTAACCCAAACCAAGTAACAGACCTCAGGTATTCTCTAAAAGGATTGATTTAATTAAATAAATATCTTTTCACTGTGAGCTTTAAGCCCTCTTCATGCTGTTTACAAAAATTAATGTTCAGGTTAAAGGTTCGGCTAAATTGAAGATAGTTTAGAATACACTTTTGCCAAACAAAGGCTACACTTTGTTTCAACAACTGGCCCATAATTTCCATAAGCCAGTTTTAAACATTGGCAGCATAATATGTAACTGAAGATTTACACAGCTACAATGCTTGAATGAATACAGTTTGAATGAAGAGTGACTACTCCTAAAAATGATATAAGTTGTGCTCAAAATTTTGAGTAAAAGCGTGAAAGTGTTCTTTTAAGTGTAAAAGTTGTGAATTGTTTCTTAAAAAACTGCTCCCTGAATATTTCTTTCTGACTTTGGGCAAAAGGGTGTGGCTTTCATGCAGATATAGTCAAACCTCCACTAACAGACACCTCTCTGCAATGGCCATCTCTCCATAACAGCAACTTTCTTCTGTCCTCAAGGAGGCCATTGTGGAGGGGTTCAAATGTAGTTTTTATTAAAATACTACCTCAATTGATAAATTAGAACTTTTAGTATGGAAAGTTAATGGTTAAACCAGCACAACTTTATTTCACCTTTTCAATCTGCAATCTAGAGTTGGCCATGTCTTGATCAGCTTTCTGGTATGCCTGAAGGGCTTGTTCGGCTTCTTCACTTGCTTTCATAAAAGCTCTTTTACTCTACAAGAAGCAGAAATCATTATTTACTGCAGGTAAATCATTACTGACAGTGGCTCATGCTATTGACTTAGAGAACACCATAAACTTATTATAAGTAACCCTTACACTCCCATGAATGCTTGAGACCAAATTTCTCCTGATAATTCCAATACAATATCAAGCAGACAAATTATGAGTATAGATAAAAATATTGACTGAGACAGTGCTTTCAATAAGACCTGGCACCCGCCAGAGCTCCAGCAGGTATTCTGTTGTGAGTCGCCGGGTATATTTCACCGTGCTCAAGTCGCAGTCACCGCACTCAAGTTGCACTCAAGTCACTCTCTGGCGGGTGCTGTACCGTGGTAGCCACCTATTTAAAATCTTATTGAAAGCACTGCTGAGGGGATTATTAGTTGATCCATTACCAAATTACTAACATCATTGAAATTGTATGGCAGGTACTATGGGGAATTTCAAAATTAATGAGATCTTGTGAGTAAAGGGATTACTGTCAGTAATACTTACAACTTCCATTGTTTTTATTGACTGTTCTAGTAGTTCTTGAACTTTTTTTCCATCAGACAGATGCTGGAAATTACAATTATAACAATAGATGTCAATAAGTTGAGCCAACGTGCTACTGACGGTATATTTCTAGACTTATCCACACCAACGCATTTTTCCTTGAAAATACATTCCACAATCTGTTTGAAAAGTTTTAACCAATCACTAACACTAAAATGGCCACTAACACTGCCAGAATCAAAATAAAGACAAAAGTTTCAAAACTTATTATCTTGAAAATGAATCTGTTGTATGTATGTAATGCCCTGTTTCTAGTATGGGCAGCTGGAAATGGAACCTTTTGAAGATTAATGTGAACATTGTTAATTTTGCCACTTCCATAAGTGTTCAAGGAGTAAAAATAAATATTATCTAGAAAGTCTCTGAGAAAAGGATTCCCACTTTCAAAAAAATGAAAAAAAAAAGGCAATTCCAGATTATTCTCAATAAGGAATCCATACCTACAACACAAAAAGGTTTACCTTTCTTCTCTCTGTCTTAAGTTCATTGTGCAATAAATGTAATTCCTTCCAAATCTTTTCAGTTAAACCTTCTGATATCAGTTCACGCTGTCCTGCCAAATCATCTGTCTCCTTCACAACACCAATGAAAGCCTTTTGAAAAGTAAAGCTGTGAAATAAAGATCAAATTACTTACTTTTGCTTGTAATCATAGAGTGAAACCCGTATCAAGCAAACCTGATTTTAAATCAACACCCTATATGTTAAACTCTTCAACTCCTATGAGTGACTAAGACAGAATTTCTCCATACAATATCAAAACAATGTAAAGTAGAAAAGTCATAAGAATGAAGAAGAATTAAATTAGAGGATCAATAGTTGATCCAAAGCAAAATTCTCCAAACTAACATCTAAGAAAATTGTTTGACAGATGGTAGGGAGAACTACTAATGAGACTTCAAAGTGAAAGGGTTGTGTGGAAACTGGTCCACATCTCAACCAGGACACCACTATAATTATGTGAATGCCAAACCATATTACAGCACTTTTGTTACTAGAAACCTGTATTAAACAGGCATTGTCGTATGAGATTAACATGTCATTTTGAAAGACTTTTTCCACATTGAGGGGAATGGTTTTATTCAATTTTAAATGGTAACAAATTGGCAGGTTTAAAAGTTACCTGATTTTTTTTAAGTGTTAAGTCAGGCTGTCAAACCAGAAATGTTCACCAGTAGCCATGATCCCAAAACAATTCTTGCTTTAACTATTTCAATTGTACAATTTATTCATATCATTTCTAATTGAATACTAGCAGAAGTCTCATGGCTGTTTGCATAACCCTTTAATAATTCCCAGAAGTGAATAACAAGTAACTTTTTCCCATAATATCTAGAACTACACTGTCTAGAAAACAGGTCATGAGAATACCCATCAGATAGAAGTTATTAGCCTGATCTAATAACAAATTACTGCGACAAATTTACAAGGACAGGGGTTTCATTAAGGGCCAGGCACCGGGCAAATTGACCGGTTGTGAGGACAGCTTTGCCCACCTGATTTGACCATCTGGAGGAAAGTTTATCTTATAAATAAGTTCAGTTCAAAGAGTTTTTCCCGCCTGTGAAAACCAGTTGCCCTCCTGCAGAAAACATTAATGAAACCCCTGAAGGAGTTAACGGGTTAATGTCATTTTAGTTTTAATTCCACCTCATAGATACAAAGATACGAGTCTTAGATTTTTTAAGTCAAACATACAATATTACGATTGAAACCTGGTGTAAACTGTATTAATATTGATCCACGGCTAGATACAGAATTTTGGGTACACAAATATCACAGCTTGTAATGTAATGTGGTATTTTGATAATCCATGGTTAACCCTTTACACCTTTATATCAGTGTGCATGTTCCTATGGCACTGACAAGGGGAATTTGTTTGACAATTAAGAGTTTCTCTAGTTGGTGATCATTTCCTTAATTCTCCTGACCTTAATGTTTGATTCAGGGGTGATACTGTAAGGAGAAATTAGCTGCTGGTCACTCTTGGGGATAAAAGGATGAAAAAAGAACAGGCAACTCACATGTGTTCTTCTTCTTTCTTCTTTGGGTTAAATTTCTTTGCAAGTTGTCTAGACAGTAACACAAATTAGTTAATCATTATGAATATTAATTATCTAATGACTCTTTCTCCCACTGCTTGAGAAAGGAAACCTATTGTGTATATTACATTAAGTTTGAAGAATTGGAAATGAATGTATTATTGCTACTCCTGGAACGGATTCAAGGTTCTTTTATTAATTTTATGGTTCTTTCTAACCAGTCCACAAAACAATGACAACCAAGCATTTATTTGCCATTACAACAACAGAGTACATGTAAATGGATAACATAAGTCAACAGCAATTAGGAAAAAAAAAAAAAAAAAAAAAAAAAGAAGCCCTCAGAAAAAATAGAAGTATTCAATATACTTACATCGGGTTGTTATATATTTTTTAATTAGAGTAAATAAATAAATCATTAAAGTGCCACTACAACGAAAATTTTTGTCTCTGGTTTTCACATTTTTTAGCGCCAATCAAGTTAATATTGTTAGAATTGTACTATGTGATAGTTTTAGGTCGATGGAAGCGAAATACGCCTTGATATAGCTGGCCGAAATTCACGAAAAACCCGTCCGCCATTACTCAGCTCGCAAACGAGAGCCAGTGACTGAACTGAGAAGCGGTTTTACGCATGAGCTGGCCTGTGACGCCATATGCGCACTTTCGCATCATGCTTCGTGTGTTGTGAGAGATTCGACAGTGGAAATTCTAGGCGTTTTATAAGATGTATTCTTCCTCAAATTCTTCTTCCAAATGGCATACAAATTTAGCCACGTTTTTTAGGTCGAGCTGCGCATATGACGTCACTTCCGAAAGGCTCCAACTAGTGCCAACTCTTTTTGCCACACACGGCCATTTATGAATTGAGTAAGGGCGGGCGACCAAAAACGAAAAACAAGGTTGAAATAATCATACTTCCCGTGAGGATTTTGCGATTAAACTTGGCATGGTAAGGGTTTCTTACTTCTAGTTTCCAGAAGTGAAAAGAAAAGGCAATGCGAAATTTTGGTCATAGTGGCACTCTTAAAGTGCACCTAAACCCAAAATTTTTTTTTCGCTTAACGAAATAAGCTTATTTTTTGGAGTATTTCTGTGCAAAAATTTTTTAATTTGCTTAAATCTTAAATTTTCTGTGCCTAGTCAAAATACGGAAAATCGGCCGCCATCTTGCCCCACGACCGAGTTTAAAGAGGAATGGCTCTAGCGGATAATGTGACGTCAAATCGAGAACACGAAAGTCTGCTTTTCACACATTTTCACTTGTTTGGGAAGGTTGTGGTCGATATTGTCTGAAATATGCCGACCAGGTATGTTGTAAGAAGAATGTATGAAGCGTGATACCCTCTTGCAAATTTCGCACGTCGCTACATCCTCCTACAACACACTTAGTCGGCATATTTTTGGACCAAATCGACTACAACCTTCTCAAACAAGCGAAAATGTGTGAAATGCAGACTTTCGTGTTCTCGATTTGACGTCACATTGCCCGCTAGAGCCATTCCTCTTTAAACTCGGCCGTGGGGCAAGATGGCGGCCGATTTTCCGTATTTTGACTGGGCACAGACAATTGAAAATTTGAGCAAATAAAAAAAATGTTTGCACAGAAATACTCCAAAAAATACCCTTATTTCGTTAAGCGAAAAAAAATTTTTGGGTTTAGGTGCACTTTAAAGATATATATATATATACACATTAGTTAAAGAATTAAAGAGGATGCATCGATTCTCTGTTACTCTGAGTTTCCCACAAAAAATCTGTCTGACGAGTACTTCGGCACAAAACTCAGAGTAACAGAGAATCGATGCGTCCTCTTTGATTCTTCAACTAATGTATACTTAGCTCTGCTAACACAGCATGGAGCACTTTATGCTAAGGCAGACTCTACCCTCACATTTATTATATATGTATATATATATATATATATAAAGTGTGACTTGATTTTCGTAGAACAGTGCTCAATACATAGAAGTAGAGCGAAGTATATATTGTGGGAGGAAAAAGACAAGTAAACTACAAGTTCATCCCTACAAGCCTGTTTCGTGGTCGCCCACTCATCAGGGGATTTAATGAGAATAAACTTTACCATTGCTTATATACAATATAATTTGCATGATCTAACTAGTCTAATTTATGCAGTGCGAAATTGACAGTTTAGTTGTTGCGTAGGAGGGCTTTGCTTCTGTGGCGGCATGAAGACACAAGTTCATTGCGTTTGTTTAGTGTTGATAGTTCGGGCCGGCAGATGATTAGGAATTTTTCTTTGAGGCAGAGGTTACATCTTTTAGTTGAGCTGTTATACGGTGAGTGCGATGAGAGAATGCACCAGGAAATAAAGTGATCGATGTTGTTGTCTTTGAGGGTCCAAGAGTGGAAAAAAAGGAAATAGTACATAATAGAAAGGCTAACATTTTATTCAATCAAGAGAGATCACACAGAGTCTTCCACAAATGATACAATCAAACCATTAGGATTCTTGCATGAAACAAAACTGAAATAAGTTGCAAATTCAAAGGAACATTGCTCAAAACTTTAGAAGATATCCTGTCAGGATTTGATGGGATATCCATTTGCTATTGAAAGGATTATTTGGCAACATTAATTTTTACCAACCAAGTAGAAAAATAAACATTTCATCGTGTCAAAACAATTTAAGGTTTTTTAAGTTTTTCATACACTATTACACAAAACCAAGATTAGGCCATTACAATTTAGTTTCTGAAAGATTACATACATGTGTAGAGGAAGAAAACTAAAGAGGGATGCGGATTCTGCCTCTTTCTTTAACCTCCTCCTTGACTCTTTAATTCCCAGGCCATATTCCCATAAGAATATAAATTAACTCTAAAATTTCAATTTATTGTCAGAGAAGAAAATTGACGAGCATTCAGACAACTGTCAACCTAGACAAAGAAATGAAAGGTAATCTTGGTATGAAGTTTGTGACAAGATTTGTATTGTGTAATATGCCCTTACAGAAGTAACATTTACTCTAAATGTGAAAGAAATAGCATATACAACTTTTGAATTTTAATAGCAGTGAAATGAGGAGATGCTAATCAATGGAGAGAGCTAATTTTCAGGCCTAGTAACTGAAATGGTAAAGAATTGAATGCAACCTGCTGTGAAATTATGTTTAGGGTTTTACTGTGTCGTAATGGAAGATCTCAAAGTACTTATTTTGATTTGAGTAATTAATGCTGAATTCTTCATGAGGAAATGAACTACACATAAAACTGAAACAGAATGTCAATATAATGGATGTCAAGTGACTCCGCTGGAAAAATAAACAGCTCTTTTTTTTTAATAAAAATCGTAGCCGATCCTTTGATGACGGGAAAGAAAAAATATATCATTTGACTGAAAAGTTGGTGTGGTTGTCAGTGTTTTAGATACATCGACAACTGTCTAGTTAAAATCACAACCGTAGAAGTCGAAAAGTGAAATTCGATGACTGTAAGCCATCAATTTGTTGTGCTAAACTACTACAAACAAGCCATAAACGTCACAAATATATGCTTTTCTGTTTCGATCCTTGCAATTCAACAGATGGTCTCCTTAATCCTGAATTAATAGCAACTTCTACTCAGCGAAAGTAAAAACATGGATAGTATTTCTAAAAGGCAGCTACGCACAGCAACGACTGTCATGCAAGCGCGGATAAGGAATATTAAGCTTCTATGATTAAAGGAATAACACCAATCAGCTGTCTGTTAGAAACATGCTCATAAAGCAGCATACAATAATAGCTGATGTTTAGGAAAGATCCATACGAGACTTAAAAAAAAAAAATGCCAAATTGTTGAGACATTTTTTACACTTACGCGACAATAGAGTGAAGTATGAATTTGAAAGCACTAGGACAATATACCAACCGTTCTGTTACGACATATAAAGAATTTCGATTTCGTAAAATGAAGTTCTTTACTCTCTTACCGTAAGTCCCTCGCATATCGCGATTCGATTTCACACCTTTCCTTTACGAACTTCGCTACTTTTTCCACATATTCGATTCCAGAAGATGTATGATTCGCAATGAGATCAAACTGATCCTAGAAGCCAAATAGAAAACGTGAAAGAATTAGTGTCATCGCAGAAAAATGGTGAATATCGCGAATCACTGATGTTTCATAATACCAGAACACAAGCTGAGAAAAGACAAGCGAACAGTCAAGCTCTTGATCACTTACCCAAAGCTCAAAACCCCAGGTCATTTTAACAATCACAACAACGACTTCAAGAAACGCCTATAATCTACAGATCTAGAATTGAAGTCAGACTAGTTTGTTCTTACTCGAACATACTACATGTCAGGATGCGATGGCACATTAGCATATGGAGAACCGGAGGTAAAAGAATGTGCGGGCTCATACAGCTAGTCGTGGGTGGAGCCACCGGAAGGGGCACCACGAGGTACTTAGTCGAACCTGCTACTGAAAATAAGACCATTTACACAATCATAATAAGACGCTTTTACCTCAGTCAAAGGTTAATTTACTGAAATTTCATGGAGCATGCGAGCTATGTTCTGTACTTTAATTGGGAACTCCGCAATTTTCTTAAATCTTCCGGCGGATCTGAATGAAAGCAACACCCCTCGATGGGCGCAGCCCTTCTGTGGAGACGGAAACCAAGGAAGGAGTGGGTATAGAAATAAAGGACGTTTGAAAGTGGTGAGACATTCAAGAGAAAAAAAGGAAAACATATTGCAAAAAAAGTTTATTTTCCTAATTCAAAGACTTGGGAGTTACAACTACTGACAATTTTATCTGGAACTCGCACATTGATATTATTGTGTCGAAAGCAAACAAAATGTTAGGGCTAATTAAAAGGACTTGTAGAGGTCTGGATGATACTACGACTCTGAGAACTCTTTACTGCGCGTTAGTTCGATCGAATGTTGAATACTGCTCTGCTGTATGGTCACCCTACACCAAAAGGAACATAGAAAAAGTTGAAAAAGTACAAAGAAGAGCAACCAAGTTCATTTTAAAGACTGAGGACAATTATGAGACTCGTTTAAAGAAGCTAAATTTGATGTCACTAGAAAATAGGAGATTTCTAGCTGATGTTACTTTTTTATATAAAGCTCTCAATGGAATAAGTAACATCAATATCGATTCATACGTAGATTTTTATTCTAATGCGGATCATTATTCATTTAGGAAATACGATGATTTATCTCTTAAGAAGAAATATGCAAGAACAAATCCACTTAAATATAGTTTTTTTCACAGGATAGTTGACTCCTGGAATCTTTTGCCCTACGATACTCGTAAGGCAGCAAGTGTTGATGTTTTCAAGCGGGGAGTCAAGAAATGTTTACTGGATCGTGCATTAAATTAGTTATTATTGTTGAACTATTGATTTTATTTTGATTTTATACTTTACTTTGTAACTTATTTTAGTAGATATTCATTGGTGATCTGTTCTTTATGGGGTCCTGGACTCCTTTACAGATTATCCGTATGGCTATTTATATTAGTTTTGTTGTTATGTATTACTATTAATGCCATTAAATTGTAATAAATAAATAAATAAATAAATTCTTGCAACACTCTTTCGCTTAAGGTAGCAACTTGCTTTTAAAAAGCTAGTAATTATCACACTATATATCTGGTATGAGCATAGTTAATTGAGGTGGTATGAGTGAGTCCGTGACTTTCCAGATCTTAACAAGTGTGACAGAAACATTTCGAGATTTACTAGAAATCTTTCAAATAATTTTAACCTTTAAGATGCTTGAGATACAATGAATATATGAAGTTCATATATTTTGAACTGCGGTATTAAATACGTATGATGCACGACCCTCGCAGTAGATAGCGCTATTTATGCAATAGCGAAAATCAGACCTGAAAAAAATCAGGCCTGTACTGGACTCGAACCACTGACCTCTGCGATACTAGTGCAGCGCTCTACCAATTCAGCTAACAAGCTAATGATGCACGATCCTCGCAGTCGATAGCGCTATGGCTTGTTAGCTGAATTGGTAGAGCGCTGCACTAGTATCGCAGAGGTCAGTGGTTCGAGTCCCGTACAGGCCTGATTTTTTTCAGGTCTGATTTTCTCTATTGCATAAATAGCGCTATCAACTGCGAGGATCGTGCATCATACGTATTTAAAATGCGTGTGATCTTATGAACTGCGCTAAATTTGTACTTTTTTTAAACTTTGAATACAACGTTTTGAGTAACAAAAAATTCGGGCTTTAGTACATACCTGGTACTACGAATCGTTACGATTTTTTTCGAGTTGAAGAGAAATGCAAACTGTAGAAATGGCTAAAGCTTTGGCTGAGTTATTGAATTTAATTGTCTTGTGCTGACATTAGTCGTGGGATCCAATGTAGGGCTCCCAAGGGGTGGGGGGGGGGCAGTCACACTGCTTCAAATAGATTGTCATGACCATCTCCATGCCATTTTCCTTAAAAAAAGGCTTAAAAGTTGGGGGGTCCACAGGCACCCCAAGCCCCCCAAGCTATGCCTTTGCAATGGTGATTGAAACACTCTTGCAGGCAAGACTAATTCTGCACCTGGTTGCTACAGGGAATACTACATGTCTAGTGTTATTGGAAGAATCTATGATTAAACTGGCTGGTGGACTTGAGACAAAAAAATAATTTTTGAGTTGCATGGGACACAGTCCATGCTGTGATGAGGGCTGGTGCTGAAGGGAAGCTTTTAAATTTAGAGGATACCTAAAGCTCTTTCTATGCTTTCTGTTTTTAATTTTTTTTTATCTTTTTTTATATTGACGTTATCACCACATGTCTTGCTGGTAGTATCAGTAGTAGTCTTAATTCAATGAGATAAAAATTACATATCTTTGGTCACAAAGTAAAATGTCAAAAACTGGTTAAAAGAAAGAAAAGAGTAAAAACATGTAAAAATAGTCGGATCAATGTTACTATAAGTAGTGTTGGCCAACATGGCGACCGACATGTCAACCGACATGTCGGTCGACAGTCAGTCAACAGTCGGTCGACAGTCGGTCAATAGTCGGAAAATAGTCAGTCGACATGTCGGTTGATATGTCGACCGATAGTCGGTCGACATATCGGTAGACAGTCGGTCGATATTTGACCGACACTTGGCCGACACTTGGCCAACACTCAGTTGACACTTGGCCAATGCTTCACCGATACTTCACTGACACTTAATTATATACCTGAAAGTTTATGCCTTCAAATCAAATTTTTCAATACCGACACTCCAACAATACAAAACTGCACGAGCGACGTTCAAACTATATTTACTGATAAAGTTCAGACACTTGACCGATAGACTACCGACACTCGGCTGATAGACCACCGACACTTGACCGATATTCCACCGACACTTGACCGATATCCCACCAAGACGCGACACTCCATCTCTCGGTTGACAGTCGGTCGACATATCAACTGACGTGTCGACCGACTGTCTTCCGACTATCGACCGACTATCAACCAACCTGTTGACTGACTATCGAACAACTGTCGACCGACTGTCGACCGATATGTTGGTCGACATGTCGGTTGCCATGTCGGCTGACACTAGCTATAGTAAAATTGATCCAAATAGTCTTAGCTTATGACTGACACTACCTTGCATTTGAAAATTTAAAAATTATTTCAGGCATGAAAAGGTTGTCATATGAGATGCAGAGAATGGTATCAGACCTTAATAATTCCTAAGGGGACACACACTGTGAGTGCAAAACAGGAGGAAAATCTGTGATGTGTGGATTTTAATATCTAACAGCCATCTAACAACCAACAATCAGTCAACAATTTTCACTAGGCCTGAGGAAAATAATTGTTCTGAGTGATTATCAGAGCAGAAACATGAATCCTGTTTCTTAACTTCCAACTTGTAATGCATCAAGGAAACATGCAAATAGACAAAACATGTGGGGTCTAGTGTGTAAACAAAATGTTCAATTTGTGAACTGTACATAGCAGAACCATAAACTGAATGTAACCAGCCAATCAGCAGTGGTTGTCAATGTTCATTTGAAAGAGTGTTAAACAGGATTAGTTGTCTAAAATAAAGACAATAAACGCCAGTTCAATCTGAAAATACCCCTGCTATAGTCACCTCCCAATGGATAAGATATGATGCAACCTTCAATCAATCAACACAGGCACATTTCTATGATTATACTTGTCATAAGTGAATACACTAGTCTGTAAGTCAGAGCACTTTTGGATTGAGTGTTGTAAAACCAAAACCAAAAGTTATCACAATGGCCAATCAATAGAAAGGAAAAGAAAACCCTAAGGGCCAATGAGAGCTCAACAACCATACTGTCTAGAACATGGGTGACCAAGTTGTTGATTAGTTTTAGTTTTGCATCTGATTGGTTGAGGGTCAGTGATGCAAGTTTATTGGACCAATCACAGAGTTAAGGAAAGCAAAACCAATGTAGTCTGGGATTACTTTCAACACCAAATTGAAAATTAATCTAATGTTGAATGAGGTTAAGTGCAAATTGCATGCACATCATGCATTACTCTTATGGATCCTACAATGTTTGCATGCACTTAGAACTTGTTTTTGGGGGGATAACAATGTGCTTGTGTTGTTGCACTATGATCATCTTGCAATAGGTAATTGAAACAAGATAAGATGCAATCTTCAAGCAATCAGGGTGCATGCATCTCTGTGATCAACTGTGCAGTTATGACAATATTTAGTAAGATTAAGTGCAGTTTACTCACAGATCATGCATGTTCTATAGTTGCATGAATTTAGAATCTCTTTCAGGGATAAGGGCAGCCTGGATTCTTGAATAAAAGGCATGACTGTGTTATTAAGGAAAGGGGCTTTATTTTCACAGTATTTCCCATCAACCAGGGGCATAATCTACCACAGGATACCCAGTGATGGACTAGTAGTATAGTCAGTTACAATTAACCATCACATGCAAAAACTCCAATGTGTCATGAATGCCTGTGTGCAATTGATCTTCTGTGCACCTAAACACTGTCATATTCAGCCACTCCTTCAACAAATTCACTGGTTGCTTACCCGCCTATGTATCAAGTTTAAAACCCTTTTGATCACCTCTAAAGTACTCCAGGGCTCAGCTCCTAAATATCTCAGGGATTTAATTTCTGCTTTACTGCCATCCTGCGATTTACGGCGAAATAACAAGGGAATTCTTCTGAGCACTCCAAAGCATTTCGCAAAAGTTACCATAGGGGATCAATCCTTCATGGCAGCAGTGCTACGGCTTTGGAACAATCCTCCCGTATGCATTAGATCTGCTTGCACCAAAAGTGACTTTAAACAGAAACTTAAGACATTTTTATTCAGCAAGACATTATGTTAGTACAATTAGTTTATACTTACTATTTCTTATAGCCAATTGTAATACACCGAATCGAAATATGGCATCCAATTTGAATTGCCATTGTTCTGGACTTACTAGCCTCTCACACACGTGATAATCCTTTTGTGTTTCCATGTGAAGACGAGGCTAGTAAGTCCAAAACAATGGTAATTCAACTTATTTTGTATTTATTGTAATGTTTGTGATGCACATTTGATTATTATTATAGAAAATGCTCAATATAAATATTAAATATTATTATTACTATTATACAGTAATAATCATGATCACTTCATGTCAGGCAAAAAATCATTGGGCACTCAACCTTTGATCGCAAACATTGAGCAATTGAAGAAACCTGGCCATCAATAAATAAATTTTGTGTTTAAATATCCTTATTCAATCCTGGCACATATTGAAGTCAATTAAAAAGTAAATCTGAGTGGGCTGCTACACTAATGCTCAAGAATTACAATATTGTCATTGCTTAATAAAATTGTCCCTATCATTGTCATTATTGTTATTACTATTAATATGAGTACCTGCACAGTTGTTATCAATATCACTATCACTAATGATCATCACACACTCTATTACTACCACTATTGCTACCATCGTGGGTCTTAAGATGAAATTCCTAACTAATGCCTCTTAAACATCTACGAAGAATGATGTTCAAAACCAGCCTTTCCCACCACTCCTTCCACCTTGTAGGATGTCTGATCTTAGCAACTTCAGGGGGACCAGAAAAAAAGGTTCAAGTAAGTAAGGTGGGATTAACACATTCAGGAAAAATTGGTTGATATGATGATACACTGTAAGACACAATTGACTTTTGAGTCCAGCATTATTAGAAAAATATTCTGACCTCTAGTTCATTCATTTACACCATAATGTTAGTATTCATATTCTCCACAGTTCTCTCTGCATTTCAATCAGGAGCTTCTTAAATTGGTGATCATTTCCTTTATTCTTATGACCTTAACATTTGATTAAAGGCAGATGCTGTAGGGAGAAATCAGAAGCAGGTCACTCTTGAGATGTAAGCTACCAGTAGGTTGGATTAGAGTCCCATCTGAGGGGAGTGGGTAAAGCTGGGGAGGGAGGCATTTAGCCCCTTATTTTGCACGAGGATATTGTTTTAATATGATGTACATATGTAAAAGGTATTTAAAAATGTTATGAGGGAGGATAGCCTCAGACCCCCTCAACAAAGTTTTGCCTCTGGCACTTGTTTTCAAGCCCCCTTCCTTATTGAAACCAGGCTCTTCCATTCTTGGAAGGTTTATTCACAGAAACTGTTATAAGCTCTAGGAACTGTACAAGTCAGTCCAGTGTGCCACTTGTGGAACCAATTTATATTCAAAATACTGGTGAGTTCAGGTATCTGAGGGTTAATAGTGTGAAGATTGAACAGTATTTAAAAAAATACAATCTTCAATAGGAAAATGCTACAATACCGTCTTGTAATTTAACAGGAAGCTTTCCCAAAGAAAGGGCAAAATCAATTTTTTGGCAATCATTTTCTGCTAGTTTATGGAGATTGCTAAATAAATTAGTATTTGTTTTAGCACTGAACACTTGGAATAATAAAGTAGCTGTATAAGTTAGGATGGCCATTTTTGAAAAGCTTTACAAGTCATGAGACACACTGGCCTTTTGATTAAGAATCCACTGTTTGAGAGCCTGGATTCCATGTGCCGTCAGCATACAGTGTTCCTCCACAAATCCTTCAGGAAGTGGGCTGTGAAGTCCAATAGCCACACTGGCCTTCAATGCAACACTACCATCAAAATTGACGAAACACATACGGACAGTGAGCTCTGTTAAAGGTCTAAGGAATGCTGGACCTCCAGGCATGAGAGCAACCAACACCTCTTCAAAGATTGCATCACACATTTGTTGTGCAGTGGTAATACCACGATTGGAGAGTGCATATCTGATGACTTCAAAATCAGGAAACATGTAAAAGCCACCCTGAGGTTTCACAGCTCTCACCCCTACTTCTGTAAGGTGCTGATAACTGTAGTCAGCTACAGCTGCCAGGATGCGACGTTCGTGGGCTATGTAAGCTTTGGACTCTTTAGATGGAGTAAAGTAGGTTACAGCAGCATACTGCACGGGTGCAGCGGCACATGAGTAAGTATGACTTGCAGCACTTTTGACAGCATCTAACAAGGGTCTTAATTGAGGTGGGTAGATCTGATAGCCGACCCTCCAACCTCCTGCACTTGCCCACTTTGACAAACCTGAACTCAGAATGGTTCCTTCTGGATAAAATTTGACCAATGAACAGTGAGAGTCTGCAAAGTTCAAGCGTCCATAAATCTCATCGGATAGTACGATTGCATTGTGTTGTCTGAGCACCGGTAGTAATGCTTTCCAGTGTTCCTGAGCGTACGCAGTTCCTGTAGGATTATCAGGGTTGACCAAAATGATGATTTTGTTCCTTGCTAATGATCGGCTAAGAGCTCGATCTAAGATGTCAGGGGTTACTCGCCAGTCGTGCCGATACTCAGTTGTAATAACAATGGCATCGTGGTGTGCTAGGCGAGCTTGTGGCTTGAACGTTGTCCACGTAGGAGACAAAACGAAGACGTCACCATTGAAAACCGCTAGGAGAAGGAAGATCAGCTCTTTAGAGCCTGGTCCAACAATAACATTGTCTGGAAAAACTTCAAAACCGTCAAATTCTCGATGAAATTCACAGATAGCGTTCCTCAGCTGTGAGATTCCAGCCACGGGCAGGTAAGCATTCTTATCAGCGTTCTGTGCGAGAACCAAGCGGGCTGACTCCACCACTGGAAAAGGTGACTGACCAAACGCTAAATGATACACTTGCTTTCCAGAGGCCATAAGCTCTTTCACCTTCTCGTTTAACTGTAAGTTTGAGGCAGAAGCGTAGTTGTTAAGATCCGACCGAACGAGACCCTCGCCAACCCTGGCCATTGTTTAGTTGTCTATTAAAGACAGCGCGTCACCCAAGCCGAAAGTACACACTGGACACTACAAGGTACTTGGAAGGGGAAGTCTGGTTTCGATTAACAAGAGCGCCTGTCGTCTAGTTCGGCTTCGCAAGGTGAACATTAGTGCTAAGCGAACACTAACTATTTTGAATTTAGATATCGGTTTACGTTTTGCTTTAAAGGGCCGCTCCTGTTTACAAAGAAATGACACGCGATTGTTTCACGAGAACTCGTCGTAAAATGTAGTTTTCCTTGAGAAAAACATGGAATCCAGCGCTCTAAGAATATTTAAAGTAAGCCTGGAACACACTTGCTCACTTTCCTTACAATATTAACAACAACAGCAATAACTAATACACAAACAAATCAAGCAAATCAATAAGATCTGTCCTTTTAAGTACTCCGTATCAATTGTTTCTACACACCACCTTTCTATGCATTTTTGGGTGCATCTTAAAAAAGTCAGTGAAGTATTGAAATCTGAATGTATTAAAAAAAATTCGTTTTAAGCAGGCAATCGTTTCAAACTGACGAAATTTTTTTTTGTACACTACACAAGTAATTATTTTGAATCAATCTTAATTACACCTTGTGTAATTCTTATCAACATACCGATTTCTACTTCACTTGACTTTGTGAAAAGCAAACTGACCTCAGCCAGATGAGATTGTTAATTTCTGTTTGATTTGAAATATTTCTTTCCCTGCTCAATATTGTGAAGCACATTTGAGCATATCCAAAATTAAAATGTAGTAAAAAAATATTTCACATTATTATTATTACTATTATTATTATTACAACCCTCTGGCCTCATTTTAGAAGAAAAACTCTATTGAATATAACTTGCACATTGTAGAGAGGCTAGGAAGGCTTTTAGAACTAAACCAAAGTACTTTAAGTCCAATTTGACCTTGTTATGAAAGAGGTCTATTGCATTGCAATATCATTATGTAATCAACAGTTTTCGCTATTTCTTAAATAGCGCTATCTACTGCGAGGATCGTGTATCATATGTATCTAATACCGCAGTTCAAAATCTATGAACTTCATATATTTCATTGTATCTGATTTATCACTTTCACGGGTTTATTACGAATCAACTCAACGGCCTGCTCCCAGTTGGCTTGTTAGCTCAATTGGTAGAGCGCTGCACTAGTATCGCAGAGGTCAGTGGTTCGAATCCCGTACAGGCCTGATTTTTTTCAGGTCTGATTTTCGCTATTGCTTAAATAGCGCTATCTACTGCGAGGATCGTGTATCATATGTATCTAATACCGCGGTTCAAAATATATGAACTTCATATATTTCATTGTATCTGATTTATCACTTTCACGGGTTTATTACGAATCAACTCAACGGCCTGCTCCCAGTTGGCTTGTTAGCTCAATTGGTAGAGCGCTGCACTAGTATCGCAGAGGTCAGTGGTTCGAATTCCGTACAGGCCTGATTTTTTTCAGGTCTGATTTTCGCTATTGCATAAATAGCGCTATCTACTGCGAGGATCGTGTATCATATGTAGTTTTCAAGTATATATCAAGAGTATTAATTGCTTATGCACTTTACTTGGCAAATAATTCATGGGTGTATGATGGCAAGAAAGAGAGAGAGATAACAGAGAAATGGTGCTTGTCAAGACTGTGAGGAACTTAACATCTCAGGTAGCTGCGCTTCTTCTAGGAATCACAGACCCTTAATGTCAATTGGGCAATTGCAATGAGCTTCTTATTTACTTGTTGTTACATTAAGTTATGTTAGAACAAGAAACATAACCTTGACAGAGCTCAACAACATCGCAACCTGTGGGGTCGCCAAAGTGACTAGATTTTACACAGTGGCAATTACCTTTTTGTGCTCAGTTCCCAGCTGGCCACTAAGATTTTTTACATTTGTATTTTCAATTTCCTTAGATCCCTTGTGAGTTTCCCATTTCTAGAAACTGGGATCGGGACATTTAAGTGAGTTCTCAAATATAGTCCCGTAGATGATGTTTCAGTAAGTGAAAGAGTTACATCAATCCCGCAACAGTTATTTCCGGTCACTACAGGATTATCTGCAAAGATTTTTTCAGCCTTTGTGACCCTTTTTTCGAATTAAAGTGAAGTTGGTTTGTCTCCTTTCAAGAGCAAATATGTAGCTCCAAAGGGAAAAAAAATTACCGTAAGTAGGTAGAAGATCGTCGAAGGGTTTATCCTAGCCTGCAGTGCCGGCGTATTAGGCCGCCATCTTAGATTTGGTAACTGTGGAGGATTGTGGCGAGGAAATATTTGCCACGGCAATTTAAACTTGCTCCCGGCAAAATCAACGTTAACGTGGCCACGGCAATTTCAATTTGGCCACGGCAATTTCAATTTCAATTTACCCTTATTCACTTCTGCTGGAGAGCATGCCAAACGCTGCGGTAGCCAACAGAACTTCCAGGACCATCTATTAATATGTCGAATATGGCGTTTCTTAAAAGCGGGGATTAAACTCCACCATATTTCGATGTAACTTGTACTGTTTAAGCTTTCTCTTGAGTGTACTAAGGCTTATTGTTATGTTGTAGTGTTCCGTAACATGTAGAGAATTTCCTGATACTCATAACCCTTAAAAAACAAGGATTCTAAAGTCACTCTTAGGTTTACCGCCATCTTAAACCGCTATGCGTTTTACGCGCAAGTTCTACTGCGATTTTTCAATAATTCCGCTGACATGTGGTCATATGTAAATTGAAACTGCCATGAGTAAATTGAAATTGCCGTGAGTAAATTGAAATTGAAATTGCCTTGGCCAAATTGAAATTTGCCGTGGCCAAGTTGAAATTGCCGTGGCCAAATTGAAATTGCCGTGGCCACGTTGATTTTGCCGGGAGCAAATTGAAATTGCCGTGGCCAAATTGAAATTGCCGTGACACTTTTGGGCCACCGTAATTGAACCGGTCCAGAGCACCAACCGTCACCACTTAAAGGCAAACAAATTCCACAAAAGTCGACTAAACTACCTCGAAATGGCACCAATGAGAGCGAATTGCCAATACCTGCCCGTTTGAGCACCAAAAGTTTCCAAATTCCTCTGCATCGACCCGAGAGGCGCTCCGTTTCACCACCCATTCTAGCCAGTTCGATTTGTGACGCGCATTCCAGACGGCCTTGACGGCGCATCATGAGACCAAATAAATGACTCTCCCGGAGATCGATAGGAACGTTGTTACTTTTACCCTGCTGCAAGAAAACACCGTCTGGGGAAGCGGTGCGTGTAAAACGACCGGAAGCGATAAGGCGCGGGTTACGGAATACAGTAAAGGTAAGGGGTTAGCTTTCTCGCTTATTTTTAATATAATTTTTCTCTTTTTTTTTTTACGGCCCACGCTATATTAGGTATTCCTGTTGATGACCTTTGGACCTCTAATTCACATACAGTACGCTCGAGTTCTATCGTTTCACGAGTTCGAGCCCGAGTCAAGTTCGAGTCTCGAGTCAATCTCGAGTTCACATATTTTTTTCCCTTGTTATAAAATCATCGGTAGACAATGCACTATTATGGTAGCTTTAAAAACTATATACTAACTCAAACCCGTGCTTTTAACGAGGTTGTTTGCCTTTTACTTCAGTTGAAACAGCTTGTTCGGTATTCGTCCCATAAATCGTTACTTTTTCTTTTCAGCTCGCATAGTTTTCATCTTCCGCATGCGTAGTCCGATGTAAACACATTACAAGGGTTTTCTGGGTAAAGCGTTCATGTTAGGTCACCTCCCAATAACTAATACCCCTTAATACTAAGTATTATAACCTTCATGTATGTTGCAGGATATGTCCAGGTTAACCTTGTTCTATCAGTTACCCCTCATTTACCTTAGGAAACTCTTGTTCTACCGCGTTCACCTCCATCTATCTCCATCGATTCATTTTCCGCTACGATGCCTATATCACCTGCGTTCGCCTCAGTTACAGTCTTAATAATGACCCCCTCTCACCACTCAAACTTGTTTAACTTTTGAAAATTGGGAAAAGAAGCGTTAAGTAGCGCTTCCAAAGTAGATTGAAAAAAACTTTAAATTTTCCTTTATTTTCCTCTGAATGGAAGAGAAGATAAAAGCCATGAGCAACCCTTATAAAGCTGTACTTTATGCATGCTGTTCCCATAGACTTAATCCAATCTTTTTCACCCTGTACATCTCCGTTGCGTCTCCCTTTTCGGCGTAACATCGCTTGTTTATCGTTTTATCGTGTAAAAAGTTCTTGAAGTAATAATTTGCCTTGAGTGTAATAAGTTTCAGGTCATTTCGGATTTGATGGACAATACAAGGGACTAGAAATTCGATTGATAACGCAGTTGACATAGCGAATAAGTGGCATGAAAAAAGTGCATTGTGAGGTTTATCGCATTACTTCAATCTCTCATTACTCAATAGCTAGATTGTTCGCTAGCTTTTTTCTGAAGTTTCAACGTGAGGAAGAACATATAAAAATTTGTCATATTTAGACGAAGCAGGCGAGCATGCTTTACAACATTCATCATGGTTTTTTAAGTGAGCTATTCATAACCCAAAGAATGTATGATTCTTGGGCACCCCGCAATGAATACGAAAATTGGAAAAAGCTTTCATAAACTGGGATCAAAACTTCATCCTGTGAGTAAAAAGATATCTTGGAAGTAATGTAAAAAAGCCAGGGAATGCTGAAAATTGTAACTTGCCTTGAATATCACTCGATGAACTTGTCTCGCCTGTATCTGTTCCTGTTGGGGACTCAACTAGAAAAAGAAGCTTCTCTAAGTTTTCTGTCTTTCTTCAGTGTACTTTTCAAACCCAAACTTTTCTTTTCAGTTTTGTAACTTGCCTTGAACATCGCTAGGTGAGCTTGTCTCGCCCTTATCTGTACCTGTTGAGGAATCAATTAGAAAAAGGAGCTTCAATGAATTATCTTTCTTCCTCTAGCGAATTTTTAATCCCAGGGTTATATTTTATCAGTTCGTTTCGTCTAGTGCTTCCTTTTTGATAGTCTTTTAGACCAAATAAATCACTGCGCAGAAGACAAAAAAAAATTGAACTGTTTGTGAAAATTTTTTTGTCTGACTTTCACTGATAACAAGTCTGGTTTAGTTGTTTTTATGGTAAAGCATTCGTATTTAAGTCATTTAATTCAGTTCATAGGCACGTACTAGATGCGGTACTTATAGTCAGTGATGAAAAAGCTGAAAACAAGAAAAATAAAGCAATGATTTGCAAACCAGAATTATCACAGAAGCCTTATGTACTTTTGTACTTGTTGTGGTGTATAGCCTGTAATAGTTCAGTCAAAGCAGTTTTATAAACAGATTTTAAAAACATCAAAAATGCCTTCAAGGTAACAAAATTCTCTTCAAACTAGCACTATTCTTCTAAAAAAAAGGCTGACAACCGATATAAACAGGTAGAAAAGGAACAACAGTTGCCGACAAGGGCAGTTCACTTTAACACTCATTTATGACAAAATGTAATTTCTGTATCTTGCAGATTCTGAAATATCAGTAAAAGATAATCCTAAAGGCTGTTGTTGTGGCAAAAATATGGCAAGAGGAAGCAAGTCATCGTGCCTTTCATCCACACGCAAGGTTTACCCTTGTGTGCGGAAAGGGATGTCGTGTACCAGAAGGTGCAGTTGCAAAAACTGTGACAATTTGAACCGGGATGTAAGGACCAACGGGGAAGATTTAGCTGGTACAATACCATGTAGACACCTAAGCTGTAGACGTGGAGAAAGTTTGGCCAAGAAGAGGGAAGATGCCAAAAAGTGCCCTGCCTGAGACATGGACAAGGCACTCTACAAAAAAAGATCGAATAACCCCGAATGCCCGTTTTTCCAATTTTTACCTAAGGAAAAGAACATGAGGTACAATCTTAGAAATACGTCAGTCTCTGTCCCTAGAATCCACACTGAAAGGTTTAAGAACGTTTTTAGTAATAGGATAATTTTTAAATATGACATGTAATAGTATCCCTTGTGAGTTTATGTTGTAACTTAGGATATGTGATTTTATCTTAAGAAATAAAGATTATGCTATGTTATGTTATGGACAGGGATGCTCCTCTTCGTGCTCCTGTGTCGGTTGCAAAAATGTGTACGGTGCCAGTTCTCGCCCTACCTCGAAGCTGTCAGGGGTGAAGAGAAAAAGGTCACCCGGAATCCATAAAAGGCTGAAAGGATCAGAGTTCCTATCGTCGACAGGAACTCCGCAAACACGCGGATCATGGACAAATTATGAGTCAGTTTTATTAGCAAGTGTAATAAAAGTTGGCGCACATGCAAAAAAAAAAAAAAAAAAAGAGATGTATTGTGCGCTCGTCTCAATTCAGAGCAACATGATTAGTGTACTACTCGATTCATTTTCCGCTACGATGTCTAAAAAAAATTTGGCGGGGTTTCATAACCGGTCTCCCATGCTTACTCTGTTAGTAAACATAGTTTTAATTGATGTTGCAAGAGTTACTAGTTCTCGTTAGAAAAATTAACCCTCCATGCTTTTGTACTCAGATTAAGGCAGTTTAGTTAGATTATTTATATTTTGACTATTTACAGATTATATTCATTATTGATTACATAAATCGCCTGCGTTCACCTCAGTGAATAAAGTTTCCTTTATTTTCCTTCTGAATGGACTAGAAGCCAAAGCAACGAGCAACCCTTAGATACAGTGATGATTTTATTAAAAAAGCATTTAAACATGTTTAAACTTTGCTGTGAGCAGTGTTTGTAACTAGATATATTAACGTAACGACACGCATGATTACAAATCATCTTAAAGAGGTCTCTGATCCGGGGCGAAAAAGGGGCTTATTAATCCACTGGATGACGCAAACCGTATAAATGATTTCTGGTTTTATTCGATCTGTTAAGGAAAACGTTACATGATATTAGAAAGGGCAAACTACAAAGCAAACTACAACATAAGCGAACTACAGTGATTAATCGCATATCATCGACCACTTACTTCTGTGACGATATCCAGCAGATTATTCCTAATCACTCGTAGACACGGGGTGGCAGTTCAATTGGGCATTCGGTTGGCAAAATCATATGAAACGCCGGTCAGCGAGGGCACAATTTAGCACGGAACGATTCCTTCTAAAAATGAACTTTTAACACGTTGCGCGATCTTAAGAGGTTACTAATCCCAAGTGTATCATGAACTTAATGAAAAGAGAAATTAATTGTCAATCAATTATGACTCATATCTAATTATATACTTTTCTCAACGAAACAGTCTCCACTCCCTTCCGCCTTGGAATGAACATAGTTAGTAGAGGCCACGCTAACCCTTATCTAGCGTTGTTCGTCCACGCTAACTTCCATCTACCTTAGCTAACCATGTTCTACAAGGGTAACCCCAATCTACCCGAGGTTAGCCACGTTTCACCACTTTGACCCACATTAACCCTAATTTAACCAGGATCTATCACACATGTACACATGTTCATTCCATAGTTAGTAGTCCCCTCTACTAACTATGGCGTGGTAGAACACGATTAACTGAGAGTAGATGAGGGTTAACGTGGTAGAACATGGGTAAATTAGGGTAGATGAGATTAGACGTAGTAGAACATGGGTTACTTAGGGTAGATGAGGGATAAGGTGGTAGAACATGGGTAACTTAGGGTAGATGAGATTAGACGTGGGTTACTTAGGGCAGATGACGGTTAACATGGTAGAACATGGCTAACCTAGGGTAGATGGGGGTAAACGCGGTGGAACATGGGTAACCCAGGGTAGAGGGGATAAACGTGGTAAAACATAGGTAACTTAGGGTAAATAAGGGCTAACGTGGTAGAACATGGCTAAGCTAGGGTAGATGGGGGTAAACGTGGTAGAACATGGCTAGCCAAGGTTAGATGGGGGAAAGCGTGGTAGAACATGGGTAACTTAGGGTAGACGGGGGTAAACGAGGTAGAACATGGCTAACCTAGACTTTACCCATGGGCTAAACGCGGTGTAATATGGCTAAGCAAGGGTAGATGGGGGTAAACGTGGTGGAACATGGCTAACCTAGGGTAGACGGGGTAAACGATCGAGGTGTAACACGGCTAACCTAGGGTAGATGGGGGTGAACGTGGTAGAACATGGGTTACCAAGGGCAGATGAGGGTTAACGTGGTAGAACATGGCTAACCTAGTATAGATGGGGGTAAACGTGGGAGAACATTGCTAACCAAGGGTAGATGGGGGTAAACGTGGTAGAACATGGCTAAGCTAGGGTAAACGATGTGAAAGACGGCTAACCTAGAGTAGATGAGGGTTAATGTGGTAGAACATGGGTAACTTATGGTAGATGAGATTTAACATGGTAGAACATGGGCAACTTTGGGTAGATGAGAGTTAATGTGGTACAATGCGGGTAACTTAGGGTAGATGGGGGTGAATGGGGTAGAACAAGGGTAACTCAAAGAAGACTAGAGTAACTAATAGAACAAGGTTAGCTTGGACATACCATGCAACATACATGAAGATTGTAATACTTAGTACTAACGGATATCAGTTATAGTGGGACGTGATATGGATCTAACATGAAGGCTTTACTGTTTTCCGTGATGTGAACATAAATTAATCGTACCCACCGTCTTTGTGGCATGGATTGGGTCAATCGACAAACCGCTCACGAACGCCCTGTAAGAGGAGCTTCTCTGTTGTTATCTTTCTTAAAAATAGGGTAAACTGCATGTCATGTGGAAAGCTCAGATCCTTTGATAGTGCATTGACAGACTAGAATTCCCTCCCAGAAGACATGAGAGGTCTACCTTATGATGCTTTTAAAATTTCATCGCTCAAATATTTGGAATCTTAATAGGCTCCGTTAGTGTGTCATCTCTTGCACATCAATTTTATTATTTTCTGTTTCTGTCATATTTTAGATATTTCACATTTCCACCGTGAGTTTTTACCTATTAATTACGGCTTACTATATTTTGCGAAACGAAACGAAACGAAACGAAACGAGTAAACCTAGCGATATCTAACTTATTTCTTCCGATTCTTAAACACTATTCGTAGATACAACTCGATGCAGCGATGATTTGTAAATAAAGAGTTTGAGCCAAAAGCTCAGAGGTGCGCCGTTTCGCAAATTACAGATATGTAAATCTGTAATTTGCGAAACGAGCTCTTTGAAGACTCTAATGATATGTAACTTATTTCTTCCGATTCTATAACACTTTTTGTAGATACAAATCGATGCAGTGATGATTTGTAAATTAAGAGTTTGAGCCAAAAGGTCAGAAGTGCGCCGTTTCGCAAATTACAGATATGTAAATCTGTAATTTGCGAAACGAGCTCTTTGAAGACTCTAACGATATGCAACTTATGTCTTCCGATTCTCTAACACTTTTCGTAGATACAACTCGATGCAGTGATGACCTTTTGGCTCAAACTCTCTATTTACAAATCATCACTGCATCGAGTTGTATCTACGAATAGTGTTTAAGAATCGGAAGAAATAAGTTATATATCGCTAGAGTCTTCGAAGAGCTGGTTTCGCAAAATATAGTACGGGTTAACTCGTTTGGTTTCGTTTGATTTGGTTTGGTTTGGTTTGGTTTCGCAAAATACAGTAAGCCTTAATTACGTGATTACTTATTTTATACATTGTTGATTTTGAGGGCCTCACTGAAAACCGCTATGGCGAACTGGGCTCCCTCTTTAAGTATTTTTTAATAATAATAATAATAATAATAATAATAATAATAGTAATAGTAATAATAATAATAATAATAATAATAAGAATGTTAGGCCTTACTTTGTGTTTACAGGCCATCTTTGAAACCTATTTTTCCATTATTTTTGCTTGTTATGTGTTGTAATTGTAATCTTGCTAAGTCCTTTGTTTGTGACACTGGTGTCACTTTTATCCTGGATTTCCTTTTGTCGTTGCAGGATCTATTGGAGTGGAGAAAGCATCAAGGAAAGGCAGCTTGGTATGGTTTGTGGTCGATAATCGTAGGTAAGCTCGAACAAGAAAGCGTCTTTTAACAGAAATGTTCTGATTGTTGACTTTAATAAGAGGCTGTAGGGGATTCTTTATGAGCAGTTGATCAGTTCAGTGGTGCAGTTAATTACTGTCTTCCGATCAAAGAATATAAAACGGGTATTTGACGATGTAGGAAATACTGTACTATGATCTGTCTGTGGAGAGCATCGGAGCCAGCAAAGACTGAGGCAAATGATTGATGTGTTGATGTGGATAAATCGAATTAACCTGCGATGGCCACATTTAATTTACTGGGTTTCTGTTGAAATAAAATTTTTGAGCAGGACATTGTATAGTAAGACTACAGAGTAGCTTCTGGGGAGAGCAGGGATGGTGGCCAGCAGTGAGATTGCGACTACCTCCCATTGCTGTGACCTGAGTTTGATTCCCCAAACTGATATCACATGTCGGTTGAGTTTGTTGTTGGTCCTCGTCCTTGTTTGCAAGTTTGTTCTTCAGGTCCTTGGGGTTTCCTTCCTTCGCAAAATTCCAAATTTTAATTCTACCTGGAAACAGTGCACAAGAGGAGCCACCCTGTGCAAAGCTCATTGCTGAAAATTATATGACAAATGCGCTGATGAGGCATCAGACCTAGTGGCACTTACTATACATACATCATATTTGTATTGGATATCTTAAACAGTGCATGAAACTAAGAAACTTGGTATGTTTACATGAACAGAATGCTATAGAAATTAAGAAATTTCTGCCCATTCTGAAATGGATTTTCTCTTTGGTATAAGTTTGAATGTGTAAATTAGAAGTTGGTCAAAATCAGCAACTTAGATTTGGGGGGATGGGGTATTCCCCCACACATTACTTTTCGTGGTTTTGTACATATTAGTTATTTCTTCATTTCTTTAGGAAGTAGCGTGACTTATGCAGGTCTTTCACTCTTTCGGCTGCAAATACCCAAGAAGTACATTCCACTCTTATCCCTAAGTATGTATTAATGTGATTTTTTTTTTTGGGACATATAAATGAGATATGAAAAGTTCATTTACTCAATTCTACCTATTAAGTTCCATTCCAACAACATTTTGTTGTCTACTGTCATTCGAAGTAAACAGTTCCACCTGGATCTAAACACTGTATGCCAACATCACTTATTCACATTTCACTTCCAGGCTCTAATGAGTTATACCCCTTATGCTCTGCCATATAATTCATAATTATATAATCTCCTTATTGATATTTTTCTCTATTCTTATCACTTGTCTGTTTGATATTGTACTGATATTGGAGTGATATTGTAAGGAGAAATTTTGTCTTGGTCATTTGTGGGTGTTTAATGGTTAAGAAGTTTCTACATTTTGAGTGTCATATTCCTGTTGAATTAGAAATGCCTCCCAGTACATTAATCTTGTCCTTAAATGACTTATTAAAATTACTGTGCTTGTCAACTGGAAAACTTACTTGTAATGTTTCAGGCAGAAAAACCTATAAGTAAGGTATTTCTTTAGAGCCCAGAACCTTTTTAATGCAGGCTTATAATTGAAAAGAAATCAGAGGACATAAAATTGAATTTCAGGATTTAATTTACTGCTCCAAGTGAACATAGTTAATACATGTGAAACTCTTTTTCCTTACATTTGAAGTATAACTATTTTTCTCACAATGTAGTCACATCCAATATAGCTCAGAATTGGTTACATTGTCAGACAAACTATGACACTTTATGTTAAAAAGGTACTCATTAGGATGAATTGGTACAGCCATGTTTTACTTTTTACCTTGTAGATTGAATTTCTTAAATTTTTTTTTGGATCTTTTAGCTACTGGAGCTTGCTCTGGATGGTTTGTTTCACACAGAATTATGAGATCTTTCCCTCCATCTGATGTGGATTCTGCTGTTTCAGATATCAATCAGTCATTAGGTAAGTTTAGTTAACCTTTGGTTGAGCTTTTAAGTTGCCACCTTTCTCTTCCCCAAAAATAAATTTTCCCATTCCATAATGGTTTGCTAGGGTTTAATAATACATACTTTTTTAATTAATACATACTTTGTTATATTGTACTCCTGAACTTTTGTTCTAGGCTCTTGCTCAGTGGCCCCATGTCATAAGAAACAACCACAAACCCATCCTAGGTGATCTGTGACATCATTGCAGGGGGCTGGGGAAAGAAATTTTAATGCCATATCCCCTAAACCAACGCGCGCACCAATTCAATCTGTTTTCGAAGCATGGCGGCCGGTCAGCTGCCATGCGGGAAAGTTTGCGACAAAGAAATGTTCTGAAAGACACCTATTGTTCTGAAAGGTGAAAATTTTACTTACTTGGATGGCTTCTGTGAGTCCAATGCTGGGATAGTATTCTTGCCTCAGCGCTCGATTCTTTCCCACAGTAGACTGTTTTAAAAAAACTCATTTCCATCAGGGAGTACATAATTTTTGACGACGTACCCAGTTTTATTGTGTGATGGTAATGTGCTTAAGAGACGTACACAAGCGAACTACCCGGCTCTGACGAGAGTCGGATCTTTGAAGACCGGATACCTTCCTCGGGATTTCCATGGACGTTTGAGCTTGGTTGGTAAGTTGCCTGAAGGCCTCCATTGGGTGCTCGCTTCAAGGATGGAACTTTTTGTAGCAGCTCTTTCAACTGGCTCAATTTAGGCTCATTTTGACACATCAGTCCCACCGTAATCCGGTAGGGTGGTTTTTCACTTTCCAGGATACATTCCTCCGTCCATTTGCCACTCGAATCTTTGGTTGACTTCTGCTTCAATGATACAACTCTGCCTTCGAACCTTCCTCTCCAACTTTGGTAATGATGTGACATCTAGACTCAAGGAATCTTCAGTTATGAAGATGAACAGAAATGAAATGAACAGACTTGCAGAGTTGTGTAGCACACAACTACTTTTTTAAACTGTAAAAATTCCAGATATCATTGTGCTATACAGTATCAGTTGGGTTATATACTATACCCAATTTATGTAAAATGTAGACTATAATTTTACAGGATTTTTAGTGAAAGGGTGCAAACTTGTGATAGGCATACATGTTATTTCCTAAATTTAAAAGGACTTTGATAATTTTTTAACATGTCGCTTTACACATTTTGTTTTTGTTATTCTTATTGTGTAGTTCCAGTAACTAGCCATTATCCCCGCACCCCTTCCACAGAAGGCAAATGAAAATTCCTGGGGGTCTCATTCTCAAAGACCAAAAACTGTAAAAAGAATATTTGGAGATTTTTCAGAATTTCTGGAGGGTGGGGTGCTTATAAAAAATCCCTTCCAAGGGGGAGATATCAATATTTTACGGAGCTACACATTTTGTAGAAATGTCCATAATCACCCTACAGACCCCTACCTCAATTGTTTCAAGGAAAGTAAAGCTAAAGACAACTTCCTGGTGCCAAAGTGTGTTAAACCAAAAAAACTTTCTGTGGATGAGATATAGATATTTTCTTGCACAATACAATCAATGTTGATGTGAACTAGTTTCAAAAAGGCACATTTAACCTGCCGCAATTTTTGCAATTCGCAAACATAGTGTTTCAGGTGACCGAAACCCAAGGTGAGCAGTACCAGGGTAGTACTCCAAAAAGGTTGTACCATTCAAATTTTTACGCCCAGTGTTCCCAAGATTTTGATTTGCAAATTCTGCACTTTTCTTTAGTGGGGGCTTTTCCACATAGTTCATTCTCAAATTTTTTTTTGGCAACTCTCGGCATCTAAAACTGTCCAAACTGGTTCTGGACAGATGATCTTCATGTCACCCAGTTGGCGCTGGTGCTTCTGGGATTGGATAAGTAGATTTGGCAGATGAACTGCCAGTAGATAACCTTCTTTCCTTACTATCCCCACAAGTGTGTCTTAGACTAATAATTTTTATTTCTTGCCCAGTCAGTGGATGTTTAATTGTTTTTAGCTCTTGAAGCTGTTTGTAAACAGCATGACCACATTTTTTTTGTTGTCTCATAGTCATCATTCCCCAACCAAAGGGCAACAGTCAAAACTGTGCTAAGTAAATTGTAAGGCTCAACTAGTTTCACTCTTGCACTGGTTTCTGCGGTAAAATAATGAGACCATTTAAGCCACGGAAAACCATCTGTGTAATCCATCAGAACCTGACAATTGTTGGGTGTATTCATTAAATTCTAGACCAATTTGTTTCAGTAATTCTTGGCGGGTGTCATTCAGATTACCAAAAATCTCATCTTTACTCAAAATTGGATTGATGCCAATGGCCACTTCCAATTTCTTCCCCACTTGTTTCTTAGTGCATCTTGTGTTTCCTTCTGTCCAATCGCAAGGGACCCAACAATTCCACAAGAAAATTCCAAAAATGCAGAGTGCTGTTTTTTAAAAACACAAGGCATAACAACATCCTTGAAAAAAGAACCATTGTCAATTTCAAGGAGCCAGTTGCAAGAATTAGGTTTGTTCTTTTGAACTATTTCAGTGAACACTTGCCTCGGGTTGTAGAAACCAGTGCTTGGTGAGGGCTCTGGACAAAACAGTGCTTAAAGTTCTGGGTAGTGTAGGTAAAGTTCATCTCTGAACTTGCATAATTTGCTGTGAAAATCATTATTTCCATCAGTTCCTTGCAGTAAAAAGTCCACAGGTGACACAATTTTGGCAATCTTTGGTTAAACTAAATCCACAAGTTCTTCATCGTTCAGACAGTTCACTGACCCTTTGCTTCCTGGAAGAAGGATTACTCTCGTCGTCTAGAAATTTTTCTGCGCCTTGTCTTAATGAAACCCGTTTCCGAGAGGTTGACAAGCCATCCAGTTTGTGCTCCGGATAAAGACGAAGATGTTCGTTTAAATTCTTTATGTTTTTCTAAAATTTACCAAAGTTTTGAAATGGGCAATGAAGTCGAATTACTGACTCGGCGTGAAGCACATTTTCCTTTGCTCGACAAGACATCCAAACAAACAATAAAAATCACAATAAAAACAATTGGCCGGCAAAAGAAACAATACATATTTAAAAGTACTTTAAATGCTGACTAACGCCGCGTCTAAAAGCCCGCGATAATGGAACTGACTTCGAGAGAGCAACGAAGGCTCGATCAAAACTTCTTTAAAATCAGCACATATAAAAAATAAAATCAATACAAACACACCATTCCCAGAAACAAGGCAGCTTTATTACGAATAACATTTACTGTTGATTAAGCGAATGCCCGATCTAGTACATAAGTAAGAAATAAAAAAGCAAACTTCATACTAATACAATGCATGAGTACATCGAGCTTACGTTTGGATTGTCTGCAATGTTCATCGCGAAAAGCTGTCAAAGTATTTAACCACGCAGACACGGAGTTTCTTTTCATGGCAGTAGCTGCATTGTTCAAACTACCCTGACAAGTCTTCTCACTTGTTAAAGTGCGAAAGTAGTTAGCTACATCGACCTCGCATCACGCCGACCGGCCGCCATGAAGACAGATTGAATTGGTGCGCGCGTTGGTTACTGGGATATTGCATTAAAATTTCTTTCCCCAGGCCCCCGCAATGACGTCACAGATCACCTGGTCAGAGTTGACTGTGAGAGGGGAAAACCTCTCTCTTAGGGAATGTTCTTTTAACTCAACAGAATGATCCATCTGATTAACCATCTTAATGTTGGTTTAAACCAAACATGGAATGCTAAAAAGAACTACAGATTTTGGTTGTAAGAGAACAAAAAAATAAGTGTGTCAATATCATTAAATGGATATACATATTGCATCCAGTATTTAGGTGATTGTTTATTTAATTTAGGTAGTTATTATATATTCTTTTGTTTGTCATAGGAAATAAAGAGAACTATGCATCTCCCATGCAGACATCAAAATTTGGAGACAAAGACTTCATTAAAGAATGAAATGGCACTTGTGATTTACCTTTGTGATCACTGGTCTGCCACGTGAAGAAAGAAATGTTTCAATACCCCATTTCTGAATTACCCTTGGCCTCTTTTTCTAAACGAGGCCTGGTGCTCAACCATTCTTGTGAAAATGAGTTTAATTTGCATGTGAATGAAAACTTATTATCATATGAAAGGATGAGCACCAAGAGTCATTTTGAAAATGAGGCCAAGGGTTATTTAGAAATGGGCTGTTAAGAAATTGCACATTACTAATACGGTATTAATTAAATGTATGGATAAGTGAGTTGTACATAAATGTTTAAAAAAAAATCAACCTCTTTGTCATAACATGGATTATAAATAAATGTTTAAAAAAATCAATCCTTTGACAATGTCATAACAACAGAATGTTCTGCCAGAACAGAATGTAAGACTGACTCATTACTCAACTTTTTTGTGTTTTCATGTTATTGTTCAACTGTTATTCTGTCTGTCTTGGGGAGGGGGGGGGGGAGGGTTGCCCCAATACCTTCAAAACCTGGCCTATTTGAGGACAAAATTTATCCATTTTGCTTCCCTTTTTGGGACACATTGAGAGTCATTTATTGCCTGAAGATCATTTGCTGCCATCCTTTACAAGCTTAGGTGGAATAAAGGATTACCTCTCCCATTGAGACTGATACACTAAAACATGTCTAGATATGGCATTTCTTTTTCTACCATAGGTAAACATACTCTCTTCCTGGGTTCAAAAGTTAATTGCATCACAATAATTATCAGCTCACCACACATTAAAGGAATCCTGAATGGAAGAAGCCTTTCACTTATGATAGACTGCATGAAATGAAAAGATATAGAAAGAAAATCCGGGAAAGGAAAAGTGAAATTCCATAAGGGTGGTATGAGAGTAGATTTGGAAAACAAAACCTCCTTGGTAGATGAATGGCTGTTTTCTGAAAAAAGACTGAAGACAACCAGCACTAACACCAATACTTAGTACTTGAACCCATCCAAGCATGGCACTGAGGAAAATCTTTTGCCTCAACCACTCTATGTATGGTCAAATCAAAATTGAACAACGAGGTAGACGCTATGTCTGAAAGCACAAAGAGATAAGTAGACATACATTTGGGTGTGGTGTTACAATATTGACCTTCATCCAAATTTCATTCTCACTTCCGGTGCGTTCCGCTAGGGATAGTGGGACCGTACTCTCGGTTTTGTAGGAAGTAGGTGAGATTATTGTGGCAGAAAGGAAAACCTGGATGTATTTCTTTCACACCACTCTGTGAAAGTCTGTGTATGAAAAATTTTGCTTTTGGAACGTGATCTAAGTCAACTTCTTCTCCTTGCTGTGGCATGTAACGTTTTGAGCGCGCGCAATTATTTCTTCTGTGAACGACTTGTGGTGAAGGTATGCGGTAAAGTAAATAACTTAATGTGCTGTGCGTTCTTTTAGGGTGGCATATTTTTACCCTTTAATCTTATGATAAGCTCAGGTATAGGAAAGCTGTAAGCTAGAAGATACTCGATCAACTGCAGATGCTCGGAAAGTCAAATTTGGCTGATGTTCGCTCGCTTATAACTTTAAATTCGCTCCCAGCTGTTGTCCTCTGTCTCGACCGTTTGTCTTTCATGAAGTCTTTGAAAGTAAATAATAGAGATCACAGTCATTCTTGTCACAAGATGCTGGTGTTGAAAACAAAACCAAAGTACTTGGAGTATTGTCAAACAATTTTTCTCTTGAAATGCTTTGCGCGTTTAAAAGAAGTTAACATAAAATCGATTTGTTTTTTTGCCAAGATTGAGGTTAACCTGGAACATAATTTGTCTACTGTAGTCTTAAAATGTCCAGAGCTGAAGAGATACATTTGGCACTTGTTTCTAACCGAAGTTGTTTAGAAACTGAAACTGTTTGTTATTGTTATAACCGTGCCCTTGCGGGGTTTTATTGGGTGTGGAAGTTCTCTTTTAGATGTATTTTGGGTATGATTTTCATGCTTCTATATGCACGAACAATACATCATGTTTGCGTGTCTTGCGTTGAAGAAATGTCAAGTTGTAACTCGTTAATTCTAACCGCGAATATTTCATTGTTCTGTGAGAGTCATGATATGTACTACAAACTTGTCATATTCCTTGTATGTATATATTTGTTCACGGCTTTATCTGAGCTTAAATTGATCTAATCCAGAGTTTAAAAGGATTCGAGAATTAAGGCTTACTCTTTCAAGATAAGTAATCTTCCAGAAGCCACAACGAACCAAAAGCACGTTGTGGAAATTTTTAATTTTGGCTTCAAGAACGCAATTGATATTACAAGGAAAATATTTACATTTAGAATTTTTGTGTGAAAAAGTTATGGATTACAACCGTTTCTATGTAAAAGCAGTTTCTCATGCGAAAAGGGGTCAACAAAATTGTAATACGATTTGTTGGTGATCAAATTTTTGCCTGAAGACCGATTAACAATAGTAGTAATATTATTTTGGTATATTTTGGGGTCTCACCCACCATTTCATTGCGAAGGAGTCTATTTATAGCATTGGTGTTACCTCTTAATTCTACATGGTTATGATTATACATGAATTTTCTGCTGACTTTAATTTACATTTGTTTTCAAACGTATTGGATGACCCTAATAACCCTTGTTCACAATTCGACAAAACAAGTCTAAATCTCTTGTCAGATCTTAACATGTCTTTTCCAGATAGATAGCAGAATTATTATGGACCAATGCACAACTCACGAGATATTTTAATTTGCAAGTATTCTGATATCAAATTTAGCTACTTAGTTTTCTGACATTACAAATCCAAGGAAGCAAGAAACTTCTATAAAAAAGTTGCTGTTTTACTTTTTTCCTTTATTTTTGATATCTTATGTCACCTATGAAATTGAAATCAGATGTCAGAATGATATCACATTAATTAGCACATTGATAAAGAATGCCCAACATAAAATTCAAATTTTAAACAAAATACATGCTGCCCATTAAAATTATGAAAACCTTCAAAATGAAATAAAGCAAAGGAAGAGAGAGAAAACCGTTTTTTGTTTTATCATGTGTTACTGTATAGATAAAAAATTTTTCATATCATATGGTATCACTAAGTATTGCTTTGTGCAGTTCAAGCTCAAGTATAATTTGTGTGTTTGGCTGTGACCAAGGCCAAGTGGATACCTCCTAAAGCTTAAGTTGATTGTTCAATGACAGTTCAACAATTTCTTGGAAAGCAGAGGCAAAGTTGGAGAGGGAGGTAAGGGGAGGGTTGTTCATTTTCCAAGCCAAATCTCATGGGTATTATGGAAAATTTCTACTGCAAAGTTTGTTTATGCAGGTGTTTCTCTTTCCAATTTTTAACAAAGTCCAGTACATGTACATTGCTAATTGATGTGTGACCTGCTTAGTTACTGTTTAAGTACCTGCTAATTTGTATAACATTTTATTTAGTTCATTGTGTTCCTATTGAAACAATTTGTCAAGAATTGTTAGACTGAACTTTTTTTTACCAATAAATATGCATTTCTTTTAATTTCTGTATCCGAATGTGGGGGCTCTTCCCCTGTTAATTTTAAGTTTGGAGGAGTTTTATTACCCATGGCTCCCTTGTTCATCTCTCATGCTCCACTGCCTTATGAAATGTTGACAAAAAAATGATTGCAGCTAACCATGTTAGGCATGATTCTGTCATTCTTTTGAGCCCAGTTCTCTCTCCTCCCTATCCTGTGTTAACCATCTCCAGATGTAACAGTTACAAATGGATTGGGGTTCAATGTATTTTATTGGCTTTAGATTTTTAAAACCATTTTGATTTTGATTTTTCTATGTTTTATATCTTGATTTTCACTGTCTTGAAACCTAGCAAAATAAGAATTTAACTTTGAATAGTATAAAGAAAGTAACAATTAAACCAAAAAGACTAAAAGACAAGAGGAAAATTTTCATCTAAGGATACACACATTCGTGAGTGTGGGCAAAAGTAAGGTTTTGATAAGTGAGAATATTACCAAATATGACAGTGTTGATTTGAAGGTGCTAACATTTAAACAATCATGATGAGGTCAATACTTGGTTTCAGAAAAAAATGTGTTGTTGAGACATGATTAGCTAGACAGTAATTAATTGGTAAGTAAATGAGCGATGTACTTGCAAGAATCATTACAAAGCTTGGAAACAATTCTAGTACCAGATGTTGCTTTCTTTTGCAAATTATTTGGTTCAATTGCGTTTGAAGAAGTGAACAACAGGAGAACTCTTGTCTGTGGGGCTGGACATTATGGATGTGTGGTATTTGGTGATAGAATTTGATCTATTTTGGCTGTTATTCAAAGTATCAGTTGCAGAATTTTTGTTTATTTAGTCGTTGTGCAAGACTGCTCTGTGGCTGATTGTTGTCCACTGTATTGATTTTATTTTCTTTGTAAACTGTGCTTATCTGGATTAAGGTGGCTTTAAATATCACATTACACATGAAGGATGCATGTAAAGTCACATTTGTTTTTTTTTTAATTGCAGAATGGTTTGATTATTCAAAGGCAGAGATGGATGTTTCTTTGTGGAGTGTGTTACTTTTGGCAAGTGTCTTTTTTCTCCCTGGTGGATGTCAGGAAGGTAAGTTCTGTTTTGGATCATCTCAGACAACTGATTGCGTAGTACCTGGGTTAGGGTAAGAATATTCCCAAACTTATCTGTATGTATTGCTTTCTGCAGCTTTCCTGATATTAAGACATCATGAATATGAACAATTAGACCTGTAATTTTGTTCTCTGCAAAGTGTGGAGGGAGTGTTATCTGATTGACTAATTCAAAACAGAAACAGATTTTTATATACAGGTATGACTCTTAAAGGAGAAACAACAAACGAATAAACTTGACATTGTTCATGCAACATGTAAATTCATTTACTGCTGGCTCTTTTAATTAGCAGGAAGGACCAGAACGAGCCCTCTTCCCTGCTTGCTCATGTTAATAAATCAAAATAACTCATAAATTAAAAAGTTTCAGCCAATTCTTGTTAAAAAAAGAAAACAATAAAAACAGCAACAACAACAAATTAAAAACAAAGAAACACACAGCTAATGCTATGCTGAATCATAATTTTAAGAGAACAATTTCCTTAAATGGGGTCTGAAATTTCCTAAACTAGCTTTTCATGTCCTGAGAACTGGTACCTAGTAGTAGCCCTTGTGACATTACACCCAGTGTAATCCATTTGCCTGTCATACTGAGTATGAGTCAAGTATAGACTGGTATTACTTACTAGTAGTAGCCCTTGTGACATTACACCCAGTGTAATCCATTTGCCTGTCATACTGAGTATGAGTCAAGTATAGACTGGTATTACTTACTAGTAGTAGCCCTTGTGACATTACACCCAGTGTAATCCATTTGCCTGTCATACAGAGTATGAGTCAAGTATAGACTGGTATTACTTACTAGTAGTAGCCCTTGTGACATTACACCCAGTGTAATCCATTTGCCTGTCATACTGAGTATGAGTCAAGTATAGACTGGTATTACTTACCAGTAGTAGCCCTTGTGACATTACACCCTGTGTAATCCATTTGCCTGTGATACTGAGTATGAGTCAAGTATAGACTGGTATTACTTACTAGTAGTAGCCCTTGTGACATTACACCCAGTGTAATCCATTTGCCTGTCATACAGAGTATGAGTCAAGTATAGACTGGTATTACTTACTAGTAGTAGCCCTTGTGACATTACACCCAGTGTAATCCATTTGCCTGTCATACTGAGTATGAGTCAAGTATAGACTGGTATTACTTACTAGTAGTAGCCCTTGTGACATTACACCCAGTGTAATCCATTTGCCTGTCATACAGAGTATGAGTCAAGTATAGACTGGTATTACTTACTAGTAGTAGCCCTTGTGACATTACACCCAGTGTAATCCATTTGCCTGTCATACTGAGTATGAGTCAAGTATAGACTGGTATTACTTACTAGTAGTAGCCCTTGTGACATTACACCCAGTGTAATCCATTTGCCTGTCATACAGAGTATGAGTCAAGTATAGACTGGTATTACTTACTAGTAGTAGCCCTTGTGACATTACACCCAGTGTAATCCATTTGCCTGTCATACAGAGTATGAGTCAAGTATAGACTGGTATTACTTACCAGTAGTAGCCCTTGTGACATTACACCCAGTGTAATCCATTTGCCTGTCATACAGAGTATGAGTCAAGTATAGACTGGTATTACTTACTAGTAGTAGCCCTTGTGACATTACACCCAGTGTAATCCATTTGCCTGTCATACTGAGTATGAGTCAAGTATAGACTGGTATTACTTACTAGTAGTAGCCCTTGTGACATTACACCCAGTGTAATCCATTTGCCTGTCACACTGAGTTTGAGTCAAGTATAGACTGGTATTACTTACTTGGGTTATTGGTATGCAACCTTCTTGAGTGTGTAAACAGGCTTAACCTTTGTACTCCTAATATATGATTAGTAATTCTCTTTACTGTCTGCCCTTATTATATATGATGTTGATCTGGAGAATTTGGTATCAGATCAGCTATCAATTCCCTAATTGTTATTATTTTTTCATTATTCCCGTACCTCAATTTGCTTGATATAGTATCGACATTGTATATGTGAACGATCCTTCGCAGTAAAGCACTATTTGAGCAATAGTGAAAATCAGACCTGAAAAAAATTTCAGGCCTGTACGGGATTCGAACCACTGACCTCTGCGATACTAGTGCAGCGCTCTACCAATTGAGCTAACAAGCCAACTGGGAGCAGGCCATCAAATTAATTCGACATAAACCCGTAGATGATAATCAAACAACAACAAACATATGAAACATATGTATGAACTGCGGTTATGAGACGTATATGTGAACGATCCCAGTTGGCTTGTTAGCTCAATTGGTAGAGCGCTGCACTAGTATCGCAGAGGTCAGTGGTTCGAATCCCGTACAGGCCTGAAATTTTTTTTTCAGGTCTGATTTTCACTATTGCTCAAATAGTGCTTTACTGCGAAGGATCGTTCACATATACGTCTCATAACCGCAGTTCATACATATGTTTCATATGTTTGTTGTTGTTTGATTATCATCTACGGGTTTATGTCGAATTAATTTGATGGCCTGCTCCCAGTTGGCTTGTTAGCTCAATTGGTAGAGGGCTGCACTAGTATCGCAGAGGTCAGTGGTTCGAATCCCGTACAGGCCTGAAATTTTTTTCAGGTCTGATTTTCACTATTGCTCAAATAGTGCTTTACTGCGAAGGATCGTTCACATATACGTCTCATAACCGCAGTTCATACATATGTTTCATATGTTTGTTGTTGTTAGTATCGACATTGTAAGGTGAGATTCTGTCTGGGTCACTCATGGCAGTTAGAGGGTCAACAGTCTTTGCTAAATGATCCTTTCAACAAGGTAGTGAGATTGTTATTGATTCTATCTCTCCCGAGGTGCACTTGTCTGTAATAAGAATCATGCTGATAGACTTGCAAACTTTTGTTTGGCTTTAGCCCTTTAACTCTGCAGATCAAATTGTCAATTCTCCCCTCCAGCTGCAACACATTTCCTTTAATATTACTTACAAGAAAATGGTGTTAGATCAAGATAACAAGTTCTAACTGATATGTATTCTCATTACCTGTTTGCTGTCTGATGTACGGATATTATAGAGAGAAATTGTGCATTATTCATTTTTGGAAGTTAATCTTGGTAGCAAAATCAGTAAAGTTGTTTTCGATTAAGTGATAAATTGTATCATCATGTGGGAAGCATTATATGATTATCACAGTGTTTGGGTGATAAGTGTTCATCCTTATCCTTTTACGCACAGACCTGAGGAATAAAAACACATCTTACATTTGTATTGTGAAAGGGGTTCATGAATAAGCTCAAACTCAGTAAACATGGAGCCCTTTAATATATATATAATATAGATAATAATAATAGTAATAATAATAATAATAGTATACTACTAATAATTTCCTTCTTTCACATTTGTATAATAATTTTTTATATATATATATATATTTATGAAGACATTTCTTCAAAATGATTTGCCAAGAGTGATGCACTTTTTGCTGCATGAAAATTTTATTGTAGCAAAAGTAAAGGGAAGTTTAATATAATAGGCACTTCAAAAACCAAATCTGAGTCCCATGTAGTTGAGTTTACTAGGTAACCAGTACATACATTTTTTCAAGAGTGTAAATTCCCAGTTAGTCTTGTCAGTTAAATTTTTATGAAGCCTATCACTCTTAGGACTGACCACAGCCTACATTATCCATCTTGGGAGTGACAGGTTAATTATATTTGATTGGTTTCTCAGCTTTGGATAGGGCATTTTTTGGGTTTTGATTGGCTGTCTCAATTCAGGTTATTATCTCATGTACCCAATCACCATATATGAAAAATTATCCATCCAAGAGTTGCTAAGCTGAATTTCTTTGTGGCTAGAAGTTAATTCTTCTCTGGAGTAATGGAAATAAAGAAAAAAATTACCACAGTAGTCAATGCCATTGCAGTAAAAATGACAAAAGCCAGAAAGTAGGAAATTATATCACTTAATGGTACATATCTTTGAATTTTCACCTATACCTAGTATAGAAAAAAGGTTCATTATTCTTAATGTGTTATCATGGTCTAATAAAAGAGTAGCCACAGTGGGTGACTTTAAGTCCTACCCCGGTAACCATTTTTTATTTTATTTCTGCAGATTGCTTGTTGCCTTTGGGAATGGAAGATGGTCGTATCAAGGATGAAAAAATTCGTGCCAGCTCCTTTAAACCACTGGCCAAAGCTACCTATGCTAGATTGAATCATGCTGATGGATATGGTGGGTGGTGCCCTGATCAAGAAGAATATGACAACCTGACAGATCCAATTAAGAGAGAGTTCATACGAATTGAGTTTGACACTCCATTACGAATCAAAGGCATTGTGACGCAGGGCCGACATGGAGGACTTGAAAGTGTAGAAAAGTACTGGGTGACTTATTCTCCAGTAGGCAAAGGAACACCTGTCTGGTATTATGGGGGCAACATTTATCAATTGAGGGTATGTGCCAATAAACTACCAGATACTTATAACACAAAGAATGTTTATTTGAAACTAAATAGAAATTATAGTAGCTGAGAAATTCCTGGTTGGTAATAGTTGCATATTTTGAAGATAATTTATCTTCTTTTAATGACCCAGAATCAGTATTAATGGCTATTGATTCATGTGTGGGATAGTGAAGTGTTTATTGTTTCACAATAAATAAAGGATTGCATGAAACTGTGTTAACCCATTAACGTCCAGTGCGCCCATATGCGCCCATGGGGACCCACACCCTTTCTATGTCCTGTGACGTCATCACTTTTAACCCTGGAGCACGAATTCGAGCACCTACTTGAACAGGTTGAAAATATCTTACAGACGATAGCAGAATGAGCGCAATTGAGTGGAGGAGATTGGAGAAATAGCCAAAAAACCGTGTCACTTTGACCTGAAAATCTGCACGAAGATCATGTTTCACTACCCACCTACCTTTCCGAGCATGTGCTTTGAAAATAATGAGTAGTTTCTGAAAAATCTCTACACCAAAATGAAGCCTACTCAATTTCCAGCAAGTGAGGAGAAACTTTAGGCAAGGAGAGGGGAAAAAAAGGGCAGGAGAAAGAGAGAAAAGTAGAAGTCGTAAGTGGGGCATGACTTTTCAACCCAAAAACTATGTCGAAATTTTGCTCTCTGCGCGTGCCCAAGATTTTCAGGCCGCCATTTTGCATTTGGATTGAAAGGCCGTCGAGTGCACGAGCTGTCAAGTGGTTTTTGGTAAGTTTGAGCTTTTCAAACCACAACAGTGACCCGAAATCTGCCCGACTAGCTTCAAAACACAGTTTTCCGCAAAAGCTGCGGCCATTAATGGGTTAAACAAACAATGTAAAGAATGATCAAGTGAAATAGTGTTATAATATTAACTACTGCTACTTGGACATATTTTTCTTGGCCTATGCTACCATTTTTAATGAATAAAGGCTGAAAGTTTCTAAAGAAACTGTGGTGCTGCATCGGTGGGGGTAACAAGGTAACTTGGTTATATCGACTAGGTTGAATTTGTAAATTGGCCACTGTAACGAATAAAAAAGCTGACATTTTGAGCATTAGCCCTTCATCAGAGCAACTGGAGGAATTTTGGGTTGTGTGTGGATTTATATGCAGAAAGTGGAGCTACACCATTGGTGGAAACATGGCGATGAGAAAACATGAATAAATTAGTGGAATGAAAAGCATTCGTTGATACCTGTGAGATTAAGAGTGCTGATTTGAAAGATACTTTTGTTCAAGAGTTTTGCAGCTTTCTATGTTGCCTAAATATAAGGAAAGACCACAGAGTGCCATATGTTGTTTAGAATGATTAGGTAAATTAAAGTGTCTAGCAACTGATTTTGATGCGTCCTTGTCATTCCTTTCTACGTCGTGAAGGTGTTCTCAGAATCGGTCCCCTAGTCGTCTTCCTGTTTTGCTGATGTATAACTTTTTGCAATAAGTGCAAGTTACACAATAGATTACATTGGCGGAGGTGCACGTGAAGTGATCGGTGATCTTAATGGATCACTTTGGTCCCAATATTTTCTCAGCGCTGTGAATGAAAGGACAAGTTTTGTCTAGTATGTTTTAGTCGACAAAAACATAGGCATTTTTTGGTCAGAAGTTCATTCCAAACTAATGACCAACCCGGCACTTTTAAATGTGCTCGTGCACGATCTTTCACACGCCTCATGTAGTTTTGATTAATTGTGTTTAGTGACCTTCATTAACTTGTGTTTATTGTTTCTTTGCCAACAGCTCTTTGAAGGTAATAGTAAGCATATCCCTCAGAAAGAAAACATATTGAAGCCACCAATCATAGCAGATGCCATCAGAATTGTTCCAAGAATAAATCCAAAGAGACAAGTGTGTCTGAGGCTTGAGCTTCTTGGCTGCTCACCAAAAAATGGTAATTGAAAAAAGTGTTACAGTTTCTGCATCCATTGCTTGTTGAATCTTGCATTTGATATGCAAAGGGGGAAGAGTTTTAGATAACAGATGTAATAATAGAGTTTCACACTTAACTTATAGGCCAGTTTAATTTTGCTTTTTAAGAACCAGCTTTGGTTTTTGTTTTGTTTTGATGTTGTTTTTCTTTTTTACAAATGAACAATCAAAATAAACTGGTAAAAATGCTCAACTGTATTTTGTAAACTCTGGCCATCTACTTGTTGTGACAAGCAATTTGTTGGGTGAATAATTGGTCACCAGAAGAACAAATAATACAGAAGAATTTCAAACTCAATTTTCATCATTTAGAATTTCAACAGCAAACTTAAATTTGAATATAATTTTTGTAATTCTTGTGCCTGGTCTTCCTTTTTGATGATACCACGGGGAATGTATCATTGATATCTTCACTGCGGTAAATGAATAACCTGTAATAAGTTTTCAATTAAACCTATTTATTGGTTGAAAGGAGCAAAAAACTGATTTGGGGCACATTTTATGGTAGTTTCACTTACCTCTTTAAAGGCATCCAGGCAGGTGTTGGTGTCAAACACTGGGAGAACCTCAACATCTTAAATGTTTGTATAGTAACACTTCAATTGTTCAACAGTTGCTCTTACTGTCAAATTGGCTGAAAACTTGAATTTCCTCTTATTATTCAGGACTCTTCACATACAAGACTCTTCAAGGTAATACAATGGAAGAGAAGTACAACTTCACTGATTCAAGTTATGATGGTTTGATCGAAGGCAACACTCTGCTCTCTGGCCTTGGAAGGCTTACTGATGGCCATCTGGCTCCTGTCAATTATGCCAAAAATAATGGAGTTGGTTGGATTGGCTGGAACTCTAAGGATACTCCAAACCCTTACATCATATTTGAGTTTTTGAGCACAAGAATCTTTTATTCATTGACAATTCATTGCAATGTCAGAGATGAAGCAGATGTCAAGTTGTTTTCTAGGGTTACTGTAAGATTTAAAGAAGATGGTGCTACACTTGACAAGCCACTGACCCACAAACCAAAGCAAATTTCAAGTGGAACAGGATGGAAAAACTACAATGTCACAGTTGACTTGTGCCAAAATGTTGGGAAGTTTGTGAAGTTAAACTTTACCTATGCTGGAGACTGGATATTGATCAGTGAGGTTACTTTCAATTCAGGTAAGTTCAAAGATTTGTTTTGTTGAAAGAGTGTAACTGAACTGTTGTTTCCAAGTGGAAGTGCAGTCCCGCTTCAAGATAAGAATATAATTTTTGCCCCATTTGGGTGTGATGTTATTCCACAGCATGATACCGTAGTGAACCAAGTGTGTTGGTATTTCAGTGGAATATCTTGAGCGATGCTTGTTATGCAGGCAAGGTTTTTTATTTCCATCCAATTCTTCTTGTGTCATTTGCTGCTCTGCTTGCTTCAAAACTACTCTGTGTTTTCAGACCATTTACGTAGCTATATTATACATACTGAACAATGTAAGTGAGTGCATTATAATTTGCACGTCTTTTTCGGTGTGACCTTTATTCTCTAGAACTAATATTTCTGTTCAGTTATTAAGTGGAATTAAAGAAAAATAAAGAACTTGGTAAGAGAAAATTGAAAGCTTGTGAAGCTAAGGAAGGAATGTCCTGGTTTTCTGAGTCCTTCCATCTTCCTTCCTCCTTTATGTCAACTTTCTCTTGGGTTGTATTAATTTTTATTTTAGGGTTTTTTTCCTTTTGTTGAAGTTAAGAATAGTCTTTTTGTTGATTGAATTTGAGTTTATTTGCTGACATAATGCACATACTTAAACCTTTTTGATTTCAGAACCACTTGGTGAAAAATCACCACCATTACCCGTGTGTGCTTCTATTCCCCCTTTGTCCACTAAACCTCCCACTACTGGTCGAGGAGGTGTTATCACCACTAACAGCCCAACAGATGGCATTGAAGGAATTAAAGGTTTGATGCTATCTTTGCTTTTCTGCATCCGACCCACCTTACTTGTATTAGGGGAGAAGTTTGTAAAATAAAAATAAAGAATGTGGCGATTAGTAGTGCTACATGGTGGGTGACTTGCAAACCACCCCAAAAAGTGATTGCTGCATTTCTGGTTTCCATGACGCAATTGGAAAGAGCAGAGCTATCTGCCTTCCTCGCACGACTTAGCCGGTGACCCAACAGGTCCATTTTCGCTTGCAGATTTAGAGCCCTTGGTTCAAATCCGTCAGCGGATTTGTACTCTTCTCGCCGATTGAGACTACCGCTCCCCTGTATAGTAGAGATGGTGGTATTGCTAGTAAAGACATGCAAAATGTACCTGAAAAAAGACAATAACCAGAAATCTTTTCTTTGATATTCAGGAGGAGAGACTAGTAATGGAAGTGGTTCTTTAAATGGTGGTGTAATAGCTGCAATCATTTGTTCCGTCTTAGTAGTCCTTGTGGCTGTTGCCTTGTTTATCTGCTGCAAGCGTTATCCTCATTGGCTCTCTCAGCGTGAAAAGCCATTCAACTCCTTCATCAAAGTCGAAGTAAAGCCGTACGCGCGTTATCAAAGTTCGCAGCGCGTTTCTCGACTGGATAGTACAGCAAGCGAAAACGAAGAAAAGAGAGGCAGCTTGAAGAACAACGTGTACAATGAGGCTGGGGAAAAACGCGGGGCTGCAGAGGTGACCATAAGTCCTATATATGCCAGTATACGGGATGATCTGAACAAAGGGGCTGTGAAAAGCGATGAACAGAATAACGTACCAAACTGTGAGAGACATTCTGAACACAAGTCTTCAAAAAAAGGTATGTGCAAAAGCTAGTAACCCTTCATATGTTAAAAGTGACTTACATGGCACTTCTCTCGACGATGCAAGTACATCATCCTATAAACAATTGATGGGTAGAAACTGAACTCTGGGTGCAATTTTGAATTGTAACTAAAACCAATTCTCACAATTAATTTACTAGGAACTATGTTGTAGGTAAAGTTACCAACCAATTAGAAGTTTGTTTGTTTAAGCCTCCAACCCATTGCGTTCGCGTACCTTTGAACACTTGAGTGGAAAGCGATGTTTTAAGAGCAAAGGAAAGTCTGTGAAAACAGTATCCTGTACTTTATCTATCTGTGTCTTTGTTTTTCTTCAGACAAACGTCCCATACCACCGCCACTGAAGCCGCCTGAGCCTCCTTCAGAGGTTATTTACGCCGAGCCCAACACTCCTTTGTGGCTTTCATCCACAAACGGTGGATCTCCCAAACATGCAACACTCCAAAGTCTTCCTCAAGTAGACCTCACGGAGGAATCAGATGCTGCCTATAGTGACTATGCCGAGCCGGACTCCCCTTGCGAAAAAAATAGTTTGATACCGAATTCTCCCCAACCTAGAGTTGTAAGCGGATATGCTGATCCAATTGATGTCATTTCTCCCACATCATTAAATACTTTCCCAAATCCTATTTACGAGGAGATTTATTCCGAGCCATTTCAGGGCGTAACGGGCACCAGTATGTACTGTAACCCTGACGAGGAGCTAAACTTTAGACCCAGACTAGACACACTCAAGGAACTGCCTCGTAACAGGCTTCACTTCAAAGAAAAGATCGGTGATGGACAGTTTGGTGAGGTGTATATTGGAGAGGTTGAAAGATTGGGAGATATTTTGGGCGGGGAGTTAAAAAATAACCCTCGTACAACAGTCGCTATTAAAACTCTCAAGCTGGATGTTGATAAGAACATTAAGGATGATTTCTTTAAGGAAGTGAAAGCCATGGCGGGGCTGAAGCACTCGAATGTGATCCGGCTGTTAGGTGTGTGTCGGGATGATCCCATGTGTATGATAGTAGAGTACATGGCTAATGGCGACCTGAATCAGTTCCTGAAAGAAAGAGAGCTTACGCCCAGCTGGAGTGAAAACGATCGATGGCAGGACGCCGGGCAGTATATCTCTCTTCAAGCCTTGTTTTTCATGGCCAAACAAGTGGCAGCGGGAATGAAGTACATATCGTCTTTAAATTATGTGCATCGTGATCTGGCCACGCGTAACTGTCTGGTGGGACACGCATATACTGTCAAGATTGCTGACTTCGGAATGTCAAGGAACTTGTACTCTAAACATTATTATCGCGTCGAGGGACGTGTGATTTTGCCAATACGATGGATGGCGCCTGAATGTATTCTACAAGGTAACAGATTGTCGCATAGTATTCTATGATTCCTCTGATTAGTGTCTGGATTCACCTTAAATTTAGGGTAACACAGAGGCCCCAAATATGATCGTTTTATGTGATACAGGGTCAACGACAGGAAAAGCAGTGTATTGCTACTCACAGATGATCGTAAAGTTTTAACAACGGCTCAGTTGGGACTCGTAATTTCTTCCTCAAACTCGAGGTGTTTCCATAGTGGGTCATACCCACTATGAATTTGAAGGGTGGACGAGATTGAGGAAATACGCCATTGTTGTACGTTTCTTATCGTTTGAATACTTGGCAGTGATACTGTGGGAGGAGATTAGGCACTTATTTTAGGAGGGGGTGGGTGGGGGTGTTTATTTTTTAATTTTGGTCGATACGAGAGGCGCTTATTCGATGGGAGATGTCAATCTGGGACAGTAATTTAGGTTGTTGGTTACGTCCAATTAGACAAACAAGCGTGAAGTTTACCGAGATATCGGAAGGGTTTTTCTAAAAGTAGAGGAGACTTGCCGAGAGTGGGCTGTAGGGAACCCTTACGAAACATACCAGGGAAGCACAAGATTCAACTACAGCTGTAGATCATGCGGAGGAGAGCGACTTTCGTCTCACGTATTTTATTTTATTTTATTTTTTTCGTATTTCATTTACATTCATTGCACGTGTGTGTTCATACTCTTAGGTCGCTTTACAACGTCTGGTGATGTGTGGGCGTTCGGTGTCACTTTATGGGAGATTCTCACTCTTGCTAAAGAATATCCTTACTCGGAACTCACTGACGAGGAAGTCATCGATAACGCGCAGAAGATTTTTCATGGGACAGGTAAACCCTGCACTCGGCTGCCTCAGCCAGAGACATGTCCAGATGATCTGTACCGTCTCATGTGCTGCTGCTGGACAAGGGAAATGGAGGACAGACCCCCTTTCATGGAACTACACAGCAATATAGCGGAGCGTGTGCGATTCAGTGAAGTCAGTATGGAGTGTTGAAGTGCACGGAGAGGGCTGATGTATGAGTACCAGAGATTTTGATGTGCACCGACGAGGTCGTTGTTAACTCTGTGCAAGTGGCCAGCACGAAATGTTAATATTTAGAAAATGACTCCGTCATCAAAGGAATAGTCCCGACCATGAGAAGCTAAGATACAGTTGCAATGGCGAAAAACCTAAAACAACAAGTGAAACATGGATCTCAACCCAAGAGGGCTCGGTTCTGTTTGGTTGGGTAATCGTCTTTAGGTCTGAAATTTTATTCGACATTGTTTTTTTTTTTGTATCTTAGATTTCGAATTGTGAATGGGAAGGCGATGTCCTTGAAGAATTCAGTAATGTATTGTTTTAAGGCAAATCAGTCCTGTAAGCAAACGAGTGCAGTTCAACACACGTTTATGATTATGGGCATGATCATTTATGTCGATATTTTGAACCCTCTTACTCCTTAGATCGTGCCAGAAGTTCTCCTTCTGACTCATATACTTGTCCTCTAAATGAGTGAAGACAAAACACTAACTATGCTCAAGCTAATATTATTATTGCAAGTAGCAGTTCTGGGAGGTTTACTTATCTCAACCTAATATTTCTCGGGAAATTATACTTTTTTCATTTTTGTAAAGTTAAGACAGGCATTTTGTTTTGATTTGTTTGATGTTTTCCCTGAGACCATTTTCATTGTTGAATATTTTAAATTATATGTTGATATATTTATCTGTAAGTCAGGTCAAGAATGGTATCTTGAATTATCGTTGATTTTATTTTTGCATCATTTTTGTACAATAAATTTTCAGTGGTTGGGTAATTTGCAATTGACGATGAACCTATTAAACATATCTATTTTCACTTAAAGATGTCACTTAACACGAGTGTTGTTTCTAAGGGCTGAAAAAAGATAGTTTCGCCGCAGTATTTGTATCTTTGAAAATTTAATTGAAACTTTTTGAATTTGACAAATCCTTTCCATCCTGAATCGTTCCCATTCCTTATCAAGGTAATTGGTTATATCAACTAAGCTGAAATTGTAAATTGGCCACCGTAACTGCCGAGTTAAAAAGCTGACGTTTCGAGCGTTAGCCCTTTGTCAGAGCGAATCATTCGTTCTGACGAATGATTCGCTTATTTTAATACAGGCAAGTTGTTCTCTTGCAGCTTGTCAAAGTCATTCATTTGACGCTGACCGTAAAATTTATAGCATTTTCATAATATTTAGTTTCTAGGTGGAGGCTTTCTTCGCGTTGCGGCTGATTAATCCTCTTTTGAGATTAGTTTGCAATGGTAATCCCATTTTCCACCAACTCTGCCAGTATTGGAAAAATAGAGAAGGAACATGGCTTTACAAAGCCACTTGAATTGAGGTAATCTTTCGAAAAGATTCGGAGACTTTGGTCAACGGCTTTGCTTGTGGAGGCAGTTTTGGAACAGAGACAACACTTTGCTCTGAGGACGCTGATATTTGCAGAGATATAAACCACAAAGGCAATTACGAGATATCACTAGCTTTTATTCAACGTTTGAATGAAATGAGCCTAACTGTCTGCTGTTAAAAGTGGTCCAGCTTTCGAGTGAAAAAATACATATGTATTCGAAGATTTGAGCGCACAGCGTGCGAATACTGGTTTCACAAATCATATGTGACGCCTTGACGCGGCAAGGATCGCAAAAAGGTATACACAGCCAGCTTGCACTGCGTGTTTTTATTCTGGCGATTTAGACTTGGATCCAGCAGTCAAACATTTCTTTATTTCACGGCCAATAGCGGCCGCTAAGGGCGGTGGCACTGCATTTCCGACCTAATGGAGAGAAGATCAACAATATTAGTAAATGATGGGTAGTCAGAACTACAAATAAATATGTAGACATAAACCACGGTTTTCAGGACGTTAATAGCTAATGTAAGAACATTTGAAAGTGTACAAATAACGCCATAACATTTTCGACTGAAAATAAGAAATAATTGGCAGGTTGCGTGTTTTAAACACCCAGGTTAAAAGCAATGCGGGAGAGTCCACCACAACGAGGTGGAGTCCAGATGTTTACGGACGTCCTTCCTCGAGAAAGAAGCTTCGCTGTCTCGTACGTTTTTTTACCCCTTACTCGTCGAAAACATTCTTCTTCATTCCCCCAAGAGGGATGCTTCAAATTTCCTTTTATCCATCGTAGCTTTTCTATCGTTGGGATCCATTCAAGGCGGTTATTTCAGGAAATTCGTATTCAAATACTTAGTTAATTGGGTCATCCAATTTACTGGCACGATTCCCCTTTCGTGAGTTAAGCCACCAAAGCTTCTTTTCAGAATTAATACTTCAAAAGACGAAAATACGTAACTAAAGAGTTGCAAAACAAGTATGCGCGCGGGTATGAAGGTAGAAAATGAAAAACAAGACCGATTCTGTCTTAAAAAGTTTAAGGCTAATTTTGGTTCGCCGCCAAACTGGGTAATTTCCAAGATACAACGCCTCCTGTGACGTAGTTGAATTGAAGACACCGCCATTTTGATGACAAATGCACGAGTGTGATTATGTCCGGAAATGCTTTCTAATGAGACTACAATTAAACCTCTGCCTTGACGGGAATGCCGTCTTTGGAGAAAAGCAGGAAAGGTGTTTGTTACCTATCTGGAAGAAATAATTCACAAGTATGCTCTTTGAAGATTGAAAAAGGGAAGGCAGATTATTGTGAAGCTAAATAATTTAAATATATCAACAAAGTTGAAATGGTAAATTGGCCACCGTTACGATTATAAAAGCTGACGTTTCGAGCGTTAGCCCTTCCTCGGAGCGAATAGGGGAATTGTGGGTTGTGTGTGCATTTAAAGGCAGAAAAATGAGCTACGTGATTGGTGGGAACATGGCAACGAGAAAAACATGAATAAATTAGTGGAATGAAAAGCGTTCGTTGATACCTGTGGGATTTAGACTGCCGGTTTGAAAGATGAGCTATTGTTCAAGAGTTTTCCGGCTTTCCGTGCTACCTAAGTGTACGGAAAGACCGCAGATTGCCATGTGTTGCTTAGAATGGTTAGGTGTCCAGCGACTGGTTTCGATGTGTCCTTGACATTCCTCTCCACGTCGCGAAGGTGTTCTCGGAATCGGTCACCTAGTCTTCTGCCTGTTTCGCCGATGTAAATCTTTTTGCAATAAGTGCAAGTTATAAAATAGATTACATTGGCGGAGGTGCACGTGAAGTAATCGGTGATCTTAATGGATCGTTTGGGTCCCGATATTTTATCAGTGTTGTGAATGAAAGGACACGTTTTGCATCGTGCACGAGCGCATTTAAAAGTGCCTGGTTGGTCATTAGTCTGAAAAGAACTTCTGACTAAAATATTGCCTATGTTTTTATCGCGTTTGAATGAAATGAGCGGAGGCTGCGAAAAGATAGTGCTTGCCTCTGGATCGTTTTGAAATAATTTAAAGTTTTTACGAATGATGGATTTAACTGAGTGGTTGTGAGGGTGAAACGTGAGAGTGAATGGAATGCGGTCGGAATCTTCCTTTTGTGACGTTTGTAGTGCTGAATGCCGACCAATAAGTTGGGCGCGGTGGTAACCCGCTTTAACGACAGAATCAGGGTAACCACGTTTATCGAAAAACTGGCACATTGACACTGATTTGCGGTGGAAATCAGAGTCATCACTACATAAACGACGAAGTCTTAGAAACTGAGAAAAAGGAATGGAATTCTTAACGTGAGATGAATGCGAAGACGAATACAACAAGTAATTATGCGAGTCTGTAGGTTTGTAATACACACTAGTGCATAAACCGTTGCCTTCAATTGAAACTTTGATGTCTAAAAAGGATAAAGAATTGTCAGAAATTTCCCAGGTATATTTCAGAGCCGGGTGAAAAGAATTGGCTGCGGTTATGAATTGAGTCAGCTCCTTTCTGGCAGAGGAGGTGGCGCCGATACAGTCGTCGATGTAGCGACCGTAGAGTTCAGGTTTGGACCCGTTGTATTGGCTGTAAAATTGGTGTTCGACAAAACCTACAAAAAGATTGGCATAGCTAGGTCCCATTTTGGTACCCATGGCTATACCATTGGTTTGTTTGAAAAAGTTGTTCCCGAATGAAAAACAATTGAGTGTGAGCACTAGTTCGGCTAAGCGTAGTAGTGTTTCAGATTTAGGTTCCTTAACAGTACGTTGATCAAAAAAATGTTTAAGGGCCATAAGACCTTCGCCATTAGGAATGACAGTGTAAAGAGACGTAACATCCATGGTGAAAAGAAGTTTGTTTTGGCTAAGGAAATTAAAGTTGCGAAAAATTTGAAGAGCGTATTGGCTGTCTTTAATATACGATGGTAAAGTTTTGACGATGGGAGCCATAATTTTGTCTAGATAGCTGGAGATTAGTTCGGTAGGGCAACTGCAAGCCGAGACAGTGGGCCGACCCGGGTTGTTAGGTTTGTGAATTTTAGGTAAAAAGTAAATACAAGAAGTTCTAGGAGTGGTTATGATGAGATTTTTTGCTGTGGCCGGCAATTCTTGTTTAGTTATGAGTTGGTTGATCGTATTCTTGACGGTGTTTTGATTGCTGGCAGTGAGGTCTTTGTCGACCTTTTGATAAAAAGAGGTGTCAGAAAGTTGCCGCGAAGCATCTTTTTGGTGGAGGTCGGTGCGCCAAACAGCGACTGAGCCGCCCTTATCGGCCGTTTTGAGAACTATGTCTTTGCGTTTCCTAAGGCTTATTAGAGCCGACCACTCTTCAGAGGAGAGATTAGAAAATTTGGTAATACGATTGAAATTAAGTTTGTTGATATCGTGGCGACATTTTTTGATAAAAAAGTCTAATGATGCGAACTGACCCTCCGGAGGAGTCCATTTAGACTTTCGAGTCCGAAGTGTTTCGAAAGTGTCTTTGTTCGAGGTGTTAGAGTCATCCTCTTTGCTGTGAAAAAAGGCTTTTAATTGAACGCGGCGAAGGAATTTTTCTACGTCTTGTTTAATTGAGAATTCGTCCGTTGTTTTAGAAATGGGAACGAAATTTAAGCCCTTACTAAGGACGGATTTTTCTGAATCGGAAAGTGAGAGGTTTTCTGGAATGGTAACTACAGTTTTGAGGTTTTCTGGTGAAAACCTCACGCCACGACATCCCAAAGCCCAGGGACAAGTGGAAGGCTTCAACAAACTCATGAACAAAACAGCCGCGATAGCCCGCGCAGAAAGCACTGATCTCCATGAAGCAACCTATGACAATGCTACAAGCATACAGTGAGACACCGCACCCAGCCGCAGGAACTGCGTACGAACTCCTCATGAACCGAGCAATCCGAACCAAACTTGAGAGCCCAACAAAAGAGAGAGCCAACAAAGAGAGCCAGCAGGGACAGAGAAGTCAGGAAAAGAGACCGCAAACACAAAGACAGATTGAAGTCTTACCATGGCCGAGGACACAGAGCCAAAGAGCACAAGTTCACAGCCGGAGAGGCGGTTCTTCTGAAACGGGACAAGAAATGCAAGGGAGACTCCCCATTCGAACCGTACTTCTACATCGCTACAAAGGTAAGTGGCTCTTCAATCCACGCCAGGAGAGTCAATGATTGGGAAACAGTATGCCGAGACGCATCCAAATTCAACATACATCCCAGCAAGAGAACAACAAAGGAAACCATCTATGGCAAGACCAGTAATCCCACCAGCAGCTAAATACCAGGCAGCACCAGCCTCCACCCACGAAACAACGCAAGTGGCAACACCAATAGCCACCCACGACAGTGTTACCCAACCAATACCAATTGAGGCAACGCCTACCAATCAAACCCTACCATTGCGCAGATCACAGCGACAGACCAAATCTACATTTGACTACACCACAGGAACTGTGAATTGACTTAGAACATTGCTCAGACGCTGTCACCAATGATTATGAACATTGAACACTTGTTGCGTTAATGACGTTGATTATGATTATTTGAATTACAGAGCGGTCATGGTACCAGCACTGAATATGTTTCATTGATAAGTGCATGCAATCAATTGTTATTCACTGAATAAGTGATTGAGTAGTTGC